>NW_027480467.1:1201341-1501677 GCF_051401765.1 Calliopsis andreniformis | reverse complement strand
AGGATTGAAGAATGAGGATTGAGGATTGAGGATTGACGATTGAGTACTGAAGATTGAATATTGATGATTGAAGATTGAGGATTCAGTATTGATGGTTGTGGATTGAGGACGAGGACTGAGGTTTGAGTATTGCTGTTTGTTGTCTGAGGATTTATGATTGAGGATTGAGAATTGAGGATTGAGGATTGAGGATTGAAGATTGAGGATTGTGTATTGAGGATTGAGGAATGAGGATTGAGGATGGAGTATTGAGGATTGAGTATTGAGGATTGAAGATTGAGTATTCAGGATTGGAGATTGACGATTGAGGATTGAGGATTGAAGATTGAGTATTGAGGATTGAAGATTGAGGATTGAGGATTGAGGATTGAGGATTGAAGACTGAGGATTGGGGACCAAGTGTTGAGGGCTGAGTGATGAGAATTGATATTTGTGGATAGAGATTTGAAGATTGCAGGTTGAGTATTGAGTATTGAAACCTGTGAATTGAGGATATTCTATTGAGGATTGAGGATTGACAACTGATTGTTGAGGACTGAGGGCTGAAGACTGAGGATTCAGGTTTGAGTATTCAGGATTGAGGTTTGAGGACTGAGGATCGAGGATTGAGGATTGAGGATTGAGGATTGAGGATTGAGGACTGAAGATTGAGGATTGGGTATTGAGGATTGAACATTGAGGATTGAGGATTGAGTATTGAGGATTGAGGATTGAGGATTGAAGATTGAGGACTGAGGATTGAGGATTGAGGATTGAGGATTGAGGATTGAAGATTGAGTATTGAGGATTGAAGATTGAGGATTAAGGATTGAGGATTGAGGATTGAGGATTGAAGATTGAGGATTGGGGATTGAGGATTGATGATTGAGTATTGAGCAGTGAGGTTTGAGAATTGAGGATTGAGGTTTGAAGATTGAGTATTGAGGATTGAAGATTGAGTATTGAGGATTGAGGATTGAAGATTGAGGATTGGGGATTGAGGATTGACGATAGAGTATTGAGCATTGAGGATTGAGAATTGAGGATTGAGGATTGAAGATTGAGTATTGAGTATTGAGGATTGAGCATTGAGGATTGAAGACTGAGGACTGAGGATTGAGAATTGAGGATTGAGGATTGAGGATTGAAGATTGAGGATTGAGGATTGAGGATTGAGGATTGAGGATTGAGGATGAGGGCTGAGTGTTGAGGATTGAGGTTTGAGGACTGAGGATTGAGGATTGAGGATTGGGGATTGAGGATTGAGGATTGAGGATTGGAGATTGAGGATTGGGTATTGAGGATTGAACACTGAGGGTAGAGGATTGAGTATTGAGGATTGAGGATTGAGCATTGAAAATTGAATATTGATGATTGAAGATTGAGGATCGAGGATTGAGTGTTGTGGATTGAGGACGAGGATTGAGGATTGAGGATTGAAGATTGAGGATTGGGTATTGAGGATTGAAGAATGAGGATTGAGGATTGAGGATTGAGGATTGAGTATTGAAGACTGAGTGTTGAGTGTTGAGTGATGAGTATTGATGTTTGTGGATAGAGATTTGAAGATTGCAGATTGAGTATTGAGTATTGAAAACCGTGAACTGATGATATTCTATTGAGGATTGTGGATTGACAACTGATTGTTGAGGACTGAGGGCTGAAGATTGAGGATTCAGGGTTGAGGATTCAGAATTGAGGGTTGAGAAATGAGGACTGAGGATTGAGGATTGAGGATTGAGGATTCAGAATTGAAGATTGAGGATTGTGGATTGAGGGTTGTGGATTGAGGACGAGGACTGAGGATTGAGTATTGATGTTTGAGATCAGAGGATTGAGGGTTGAGGATTGAGAATTGAGGATTGAGGATTGAGAATTGAAGATTGAGGATTGGGTATTGCGGATTGAACATTGATCGTTGAGGATTGAGGATTGAGGATTGAGTACTGAAGATTGAATATTGATGATTGAAGATTGAGGATTCAGTATTGATGGTTGTGGATTGAGGACGAGGACTGAGGGTTGAGTATTGCTGTTTGTTGTCTGAGGATTGAGGATTGAGGATTGAGAATTGAGGATTGAGGATTGAGGATTGAAGATTGAGTATTGAGGATTGAAGATTGAGGGTTGAGGATTGAGGATTGAGTATTGACGCTTGAGGATTGAGGGTTGAGGATGGAGTATAGAAGAGAGAGGACTGAGTGTTGAGGATTGAGTGTTGAAAATTGATGTTTGAGGATTGGGATATGATTATTGAATATTGTGGATTGAGTATTGAACCATGAGAATTCAGGATATTCTATTGAGTATTGAGAATTGAGGATTGATGATTGAGTATTGAGGATTGATGTTTGAGGCTTGAGCGTTGAATATTGAGGATTGAGGATTGAGGATGGAGAATTGAGGATTGAGGATTGAAGATTGTGTATCGATGATAGATGATGGGAGGATTGAGGATTGAGGATAGAAGATTGAGGATTGAGGATTGAGGATTGAGGATTGAGTATTGAGGATTGAGAATTGAGGATTGAGGATTGAAGATTGAGGATTGGGGATTGTGGATTCAAGATTGAGGCCTGAGTGCTCAGGGTTCAGTGATGAGAATTGATGTTTGTCGATAGAGATTTGAAGATTGCCGGTTGAGTATTGATTATTGAAACCTGTGAATTGAGGATATTCTATTGAGGATTGAGGATTGACAACTGATTGTTGAGGACTGAGGGCTAAATGTTGAGGATTCAGGATTGAGGATTCAGGATTGAGGATTGAGGATTGAGGATTGAGCATTGAGGATTGAGGATTGAAGATTGAGTATTGAGGATTGAAGATTGAGTATTGAGGATTGAGTATTGAAGATTGAGGACTGAGTGTTGAGGGTTGCGTGATGAGAATTGATGTTTGTGTATTGAGATTTGAGGATTGAAGAATGGGTATTGAGTATTCAAATCTGTGAATTGAGGATATTCTATTGAGGATTGAAGGTTGACAATTGGTTGCTGAGTACTGATGGCTGAAGATTAAGGATTGAGGATTGAGGATTCGGGATGGATGTTTGAGGACTGAGGATTGAGGGTTGAGGATTGAGGATTGAGGATTGACGTTTGAGGATTGAGGATTGAGGATGGACGATTGAAGAGAGAGGACTGAGTGTTGAGGATTGAGTGTTGAGAATTGATGTTTGAGGATTGAGATTTGATTATTGAATATTGTGGATTGAGTATTGCACCATGAGAATTCAGGATATTCTATTGAGTATTGAGAATTGATGATTGATGGTTGAGTATTGAGGATTGATGGTTGAGGGTTGTGCGTTGAATATTGAGGATTGAGGATTGAGGAATGAGGGTTGAGGATTGAGGATTGAAGATTGAGTATCGATAATTGAAGATTGAGGATTGAGGATTGAAGTTTGATGATTGGGGATTGAGGATTGACGATTGAGTATTGAGCATTGAGGATTGAGAATTGAGGATTGAGGATTGAAGATTGAGTATTGAGGATTGAAGATTGAGTATTGAGGATTGAGGATTGAGGAATGAGGATTGAGCATTGAGGATTGAATATTGAGGATTGAGTATTGAGCATTGAGGATTGAGAATTGAGGATTGAGGATTGAAGATTGAGTATTGAGGATTGAGGATTGAAGATTGAGGATCGGGGATTGAGGACTGACGATCGAGTATTGAGCATTGAGGATTGAGAATTGAGGATTGAGGATTGAGGATTGAGGATTGAGGATTGAAGATTGAGAATTGATGATTGAAGATTGAGGATTGAGGATTGATTGTTGAGGATTGAGGACGAGGGCTGACGATTGAGGACTGAGGTTTGAGGATTCAGGATTGAAGATTGAGGATTGGGGATTGAGGATTGAAGATTGAATATTGATGATTGAAGATTGAGAATCGAGGATTGAGGGTTGTGGATTGAGGACGAGGACTGAGGGTTGAGTATTGATGTTTGAGGACTGAGGACTGAGGATTGAGGATTGAGAATTTAGGATTGAGGATTCAGGATTGAAGATTGAGGATTGGGTATTGAGGATTTAAGAATGAGGATTGAGGATTGAGGATTGAGGATTAAAAATTGAAGATTGAGGATTGAGGATTGAATATTGAGTATTGAGGATTGAAGATTGAGGATTGAGGATTGAGGATTGAGGATTGATGATGAGGGCTGAAGTCTGGGGATTGAGGTTTGAGGACTGAGGTCTGAGGATTGAGGGTTGATGATTGAGGATTGAAGATTGAGGATTGAAGATTGAGGATTGAAGATTGAGGATTGGGTATTGAGGAATGAAGAATGAGGATTGAGAATTGAGGATGGAGGATTGAGGATTGAGGATTGAAGATTGATTATTCAGGATTGGAGATTGACGATTGAGGATTGTGGACCGGGGATTGAGGATTGAGGATTGACGATTGAGTATTGAGCATTGAGGATTGAGAATTGAGGATTGAGGATTGAAGATTGAGTATTGAGGATTGAAGGCTGAGTATTGAGGATTGAGGATTGAAGATTGAGGATCGGGGATTGAGGACTGACGATCGAGTATTGAGCATTGAGGATTGAGAATTGAGGATTGAGGATTGAGGATTGAGGATTGAGGACTGAAGATTGAGAATTGATGATTGAAGATTGACGACTGAGGATTGATTGTTGAGGATTGAGGACGAGGGCTGACGATTGAGGATTGAGGTTTGAGGATTGAGGATTGAAGATTGAGGATTGGGGATTGAGGATTGAAGATTGAATATTGATGATTGAAGATTGAGGATCGAGTATTGTGGGTTGTGGATTGAGGACGAGGTCTGAGGGTTGAGTATTGATGTTTGAGGACTGAGGACTGAGGATTGAGGATTGAAGATTGAGGATTGGGTATTGAGGATTGAACACTGAGGGTAGAGGATTGAGTATTGAGGATTGAGGATTGAGGATTGAAAATTGAATATTGATGATTGAAGATTGAGGATCGAGGATTGAGTGTTGTGGATTGAGGAAGAGGACTGAGGGTTGAGTATTGATGTTTGAGGTCTGAGGGTTGAGGATTGAGGATTCGGAATCGAGGATTGAGGATTGAGGATTGAAGATTGAGGATTGGGTGTTGAGGATTGAGGATTGAGGACTGAGGATCGAGATTTGAGGATTGAGCATTGAGGATTGAAGATTGAGGACTGAGGATTGAGGATTCAGGATTGAGGATTGAGGATTGAAGATTGAGTATTGAGGATTGAAGATTGAGGATTGAGGATTGAGGATTGAGGATTGAGGATTGAAGATTGAGGATTGGGGATTGAGGATTGACGATTGAGTATTGAAGATTGAGGATTGTGGATTGAGGGTTGTGGATTGAGAACGAGGACTGAGGATTGAGTATTAATGTTTGAGATCAGAGGATTGAGGATTGAGGATTGAGAATTGAGGATTGAGGATTAAGGATTGAAGATTGAGGATTGGGTATTGAGGATTGATGAATGAGGATTGAAGATTGCGGATTGGGGATTGTGGATTGACGATTGAGTATTGAGCATTGAGGATTGAGAATTGAGGATTGAGGATTGAAGATTGAGTATTGAGGATTGAAGGTTGAGTATTGAGGATTGAGGATTGAAGATTGAGGATCGGGTATTGAGGACTGACGATCGAGTATTGAGCATTGAGGATTGAGAATTGAGGATTGAGGATTGAAGATTGAGTATTGAGGATTGAGGATTGAGCATTGAGGATTGAAGACCGAGGACTGAGGATTGAGGATTGAGGATTGATGTTTGAGGTTTGAGGATTGAGGATTGAGGATTGAGGATGAGGGCTGAGTGTTGAGGATTGAGGTTTGAGGACTGAGGACTGAGGATTGAGGATTGAGAATTGAGGATTGAGATTGAGGATTGAAGATTGAGGATTGTGTATTGAGGATTGAGGAATGAGGATTGAGGATGGAGTATTGAGGATTGAGGATTGAGGATTGAAGATTGCGTATCCAGGATTGGAGATTGACGATTGAGGATTGAGGACCGAGGATTGAGGATTGAAGATTGAGTATTGAGGATTGAAGATTGAGGATTGAGGATTGAGGATTGAGGATTGAGGATTGAAGATTGAGGATTGGGGATTGAGGATTGACGATTGAGTATTGAGCATTGAGGATTGAGAATTGAGGATTGAGGATTGAAGATTGAGTATTGAGGATTGAAGGTTGAGTATTGAGGATTGAGGATTGAAGATTGAGGATCGGGGATTGAGGACTGACGATCGAGTATTGAGCATTGAGGATTGAGAATTGAGGATTGAGGATTGAGGATTGGGGATTGAGGATAGAAGATTGAGAATTGATGATTGAAGATTGACGATTGAGGATTGATTGTTGAGGATTGAGGACGAGGGCTGACGTTTGAGGATTGAGGTTTGAGGATTGAGGATTGAAGATTGAGGATTGGGGATTGAGGATTGAAGATTGAATATTGATGATTGAAGATTGAGGATCGAGGATTGAGGATTGTGGATTGAGGACGTGGACTGAGGGTTGAGTATTGATGTTTGAGGACTGAGGACTGAGGATTGAGGATTGATAATTTAGGACTGAGGATTCAGGATTGCAGATTGAGGATTGGGTATTGAGGATTTAAGAATGAGGATTGAGGATTGAGGATTGAGGATTAAAGATTGAGGATTGAGGATTGAGGATTGAATATTGAGTATTGAGGATTGAAGATTGAGGATTGAGGATTGAGAATTGAGGATTGATGATGAGGGCTGAGGTCTGGGGATTGAGGTTTGAGGACTGAGGACTCAGGATTGAGGGTTGATGATTGAGGATTGAAGATTGAGGATTGAAGATTGAGGATTGGGTATTGAGGAATGAAGAATGAGGATTGAGAATTGAGGATTGAGGATTGAGGATTGAGGATTGAAGATTGAGTATTCAGGATTGGAGATTGACGATTGAGGATTGTGGACCGAGGATTGATGATTGAGGATTGAAGATTGAGTATTGGGGATTGAAGATTGAGGTTTGAGGACTGAGGATTGAGGATTGAGGATTGGGTATTGAGGATTGAGGATTGAGGATTGAAGATTGAGGATTGGGTATTGAGGATTGAACACTGAGGGTAGAGGATTGAGTATTGAGGATTGAGGATTGAGGATTGAAAATTGAATATTGATGATTGAAGATTGAGGGTCGAGGATTGAGTGTTGTGGATTGAGGACGAGGACTGTGGGTTGAGTATTGATGTTTGAGGTCTGAGGGTTGAGGATTGAGGATTCGGAATTGAGGATTGAGGATTGAGGATTGAGGATTGAAGATTGAGGATTGGGTGTTGAGGATTGAAGAATGACGATTGAGGATTGAGGATTGACGATTGAGTACTGAAGATTGAATATTGATGATTGAAGATTGAGGATTCAGTATTGATGGTTGTGGATTGAGGACGAGGACTGAGGTTTGAGTATTGCTGTTTGTTGTCTGAGGATTTATGATTGAGGATTGAGAATTGAGGATTGAGGATTGAGGATTGAAGATTGAGGATTGTGTATTGAGGATTGAGGAATGAGGATTGAGGATGGAGTATTGAGGATTGAGTATTGAGGATTGAAGATTGAGTATTCAGGATTGGAGATTGACGATTGAGGATTGAGGACCGAGGATTGAGGATTGAGGATTGAAGATTGAGTATTGAGGATTGAAGATTGAGGATTGAGGATTGAGGATTGAGGATTGAAGACTGAGGATTGGGGACCGAGTGTTGAGGGCTGAGTGATGAGAATTGATGTTTGTGGATAGAGATTTGAAGATTGCAGGTTGAGTATTGAGTATTGAAACCTGTGAATTGAGGATATTCTATTGAGGATTGAGGATTGACAACTGATTGTTGAGGACTGAGGGCTGAAGACTGAGGATTCAGGTTTGAGTATTCAGGATTGAGGTTTGAGGACTGAGGATCGAGGATTGAGGATTGAGGATTGAGGATTGAGGATTGAGGACTGAAGATTGAGGATTGGGTATTGAGGATTGAACATTGAGGATTGAGGATTGAGTATTGAGGATTGAGGATTGAGGATTGAAGATTGAGGACTGAGGATTGAGGATTGAGGATTGAGGATTGAGGATTGAAGATTGAGTATTGAGGATTGAAGATTGAGGATTAAGGATTGAGGATTGAGGATTGAGGATTGAATATTGAGGATTGGGGATTGAGGATTGATGATTGAGTATTGAGCATTGAGGTTTGAGAATTGAGGATTGAGGTTTGAAGATTGAGTATTGAGGATTGAAGATTGAGTATTGAGGATTGATGATTGAAGATTGAGGATTGGGGATTGAGGATTGACGATAGAGTATTGAGCATTGAGGATTGAGAATTGAGGATTGAGGATTGAAGATTGAGTATTGAGTATTGAGGATTGAGCATTGAGGATTGAAGATTGAGGACTGAGGATTGAGAATTGAGGATTGAGGACTGAGGATTGAAGATTGAGGATTGAGGATTGAGGATTGAGGATTGAGGATGAGGGCTGAGTGTTGAGGATTGAGGTTTGAGGACTGAGGATTGAGGATTGAGGATTGGGGATTGAGGATTGAGGATTGAGGATTGGAGATTGAGGATTGGGTATTGAGGATTGAACACTGAGGGTAGAGGATTGAGTATTGAGGATTGAGGATTGAGCATTGAAAATTGAATATTGATGATTGAAGATTGAGGATCGAGGATTGAGTGTTGTGTATTGAGGACGAGGATTGAGGATTGAGGATTGAAGATTGAGGATTGGGTATTGAGGATTGAAGAATGAGGATTGAGGATTGAGGTTGAGGATTGAGTATTGAAGACTGAGTGTTAAGTGTTGAGTGATGAGTATTGATATTTGCGGATAGAGATTTGAAGATTGCAGATTGAGTATTGAGTATTGAAAACCGTGAACTGATGATATTCTATTGAGGATTGTGGATTGACAACTGATTGTTGAGGACTGAGGGCTGACGATTGAGGATTCAGGGTTGAGGATTCAGAATTGAGGGTTGAGAAATGAGGACTGAGGATTGAGGATTGAGGATTGAGGATTCAGAATTGAAGATTGAGGATTGTGGATTGAGGGTTGTGGATTGAGGACGAGGACTGAGGATTGAGTATTGATGTTTGAGATCAGAGGATTGAGGGTTGAGGATTGAGAATTGAGGATTGAGGATTGAGAATTGAAGATTGAGGATTGGGTATTGCGGATTGAACATTGATCGTTGAGGATTGAGGATTGAGGATTGAGTACTGAAGATTGAATATTGATGATTGAAGATTGAGGATTCAGTATTGATGGTTGTGGATTGAGGACGAGGACTGAGGGTTGAGTATTGCTGTTTGTTGTCTGAGGATTGAGGATTGAGGATTGAGAATTGAGGATTGAGGATTGAGGATTGAAGATTGAGTATTGAGGATTGAAGATTGAGGGTTGAGGATTGAGGATTGAGTATTGACGCTTGAGGATTGAGGGTTGAGGATGGAGTATAGAAGAGAGAGGACTGAGTGTTGAGGATTGAGTGTTGAAAATTGATGTTTGAGGATTGGGATATGATTATTGAATATTGTGGATTGAGTATTGAACCATGAGAATTCAGGATATTCTATTGAGTATTGAGAATTGAGGATTGATGATTGAGTATTGAGGATTGATGTTTGAGGCTTGAGCGTTGAATATTGAGGATTGAGGATTGAGGATGGAGAATTGAGGATTGAGGATTGAAGATTGTGTATCGATGATAGATGATGGGAGGATTGAGGATTGAGGATAGAAGATTGAGGATTGAGGATTGAGGATTGAGGATTGAGTATTGAGGATTGAGAATTGAGGATTGAGGATTGAAGATTGAGGATTGGGGATTGTGGATTCAAGATTGAGGCCTGAGTGCTCAGGGTTCAGTGATGAGAATTGATGTTTGTCGATAGAGATTTGAAGATTGCCGGTTGAGTATTGATTATTGAAACCTGTGAATTGAGGATATTCTATTGAGGATTGAGGATTGACAACTGATTGTTGAGGACTGAGGGCTAAATGTTGAGGATTCAGGATTGAGGATTCAGGATTGAGGATTGAGGATTGAGGATTGAGCATTGAGGATTGAGGATTGAAGATTGAGTATTGAGGATTGAAGATTGAGTATTGAGGATTGAGTATTGAAGATTGAGGACTGAGTGTTGAGGGTTGCGTGATGAGAATTGATGTTTGTGTATTGAGATTTGAGGATTGAAGAATGGGTATTGAGTAGTCAAATCTGTGAATTGAGGATATTCTATTGAGGATTGAAGGTTGACAATTGGTTGCTGAGTACTGATGGCTGAAGATTAAGGATTGAGGATTGAGGATTCGGGATGGATGTTTGAGGACTGAGGATTGAGGGTTGAGGATTGAGGATTGAGGATTGACGTTTGAGGATTGAGGATTGAGGATGGACGATTGAAGAGAGAGGACTGAGTGTTGAGGATTGAGTGTTGAGAATTGATGTTTGAGGATTGAGATTTGATTATTGAATATTGTGGATTGAGTATTGCACCATGAGAATTCAGGATATTCTATTGAGTATTGAGAATTGATGATTGATGGTTGAGTATTGAGGATTGATGGTTGAGGGTTGTGCGTTGAATATTGAGGATTGAGGATTGAGGAATGAGGGTTGAGGATTGAGGATTGAAGATTGAGTATCGATAATTGAAGATTGAGGATTGAGGATTGAAGTTTGATGATTGGGGATTGAGGATTGACGATTGAGTATTGAGCATTGAGGATTGAGAATTGAGGATTGAGGATTGAAGATTGAGTATTGAGGATTGAAGATTGAGTATTGAGGATTGAGGATTGAGGAATGAGGATTGAGCATTGAGGATTGAATATTGAGGATTGAGTATTGAGCATTGAGGATTGAGAATTGAGGATTGAGGATTGAAGATTGAGTATTGAGGATTGAGGATTGAAGATTGAGGATCGGGGATTGAGGACTGACGATCGAGTATTGAGCATTGAGGATTGAGAATTGAGGATTGAGGATTGAGGATTGAGGATTGAGGATTGAAGATTGAGAATTGATGATTGAAGATTGAGGATTGAGGATTGATTGTTGAGGATTGAGGACGAGGGCTGACGATTGAGGACTGAGGTTTGAGGATTCAGGATTGAAGATTGAGGATTGGGGATTGAGGATTGAAGATTGAATATTGATGATTGAAGATTGAGAATCGAGGATTGAGGGTTGTGGATTGAGGACGAGGACTGAGGGTTGAGTATTGATGTTTGAGGACTGAGGACTGAGGATTGAGGATTGAGAATTTAGGATTGAGGATTCAGGATTGAAGATTGAGGATTGGGTATTGAGGATTTAAGAATGAGGATTGAGGATTGAGGATTGAGGATTAAAAATTGAAGATTGAGGATTGAGGATTGAATATTGAGTATTGAGGATTGAAGATTGAGGATTGAGGATTGAGGATTGAGGATTGATGATGAGGGCTGAAGTCTGGGGATTGAGGTTTGAGGACTGAGGTCTGAGGATTGAGGGTTGATGATTGAGGATTGAAGATTGAGGATTGAAGATTGAGGATTGAAGATTGAGGATTGGGTATTGAGGAATGAAGAATGAGGATTGAGAATTGAGGATGGAGGATTGAGGATTGAGGATTGAAGATTGATTATTCAGGATTGGAGATTGACGATTGAGGATTGTGGACCGGGGATTGAGGATTGAGGATTGACGATTGAGTATTGAGCATTGAGGATTGAGAATTGAGGATTGAGGATTGAAGATTGAGTATTGAGGATTGAAGGCTGAGTATTGAGGATTGAGGATTGAAGATTGAGGATCGGGGATTGAGGACTGACGATCGAGTATTGAGCATTGAGGATTGAGAATTGAGGATTGAGGATTGAGGATTGAGGATTGAGGACTGAAGATTGAGAATTGATGATTGAAGATTGACGACTGAGGATTGATTGTTGAGGATTGAGGACGAGGGCTGACGATTGAGGATTGAGGTTTGAGGATTGAGGATTGAAGATTGAGGATTGGGGATTGAGGATTGAAGATTGAATATTGATGATTGAAGATTGAGGATCGAGTATTGTGGGTTGTGGATTGAGGACGAGGTCTGAGGGTTGAGTATTGATGTTTGAGGACTGAGGACTGAGGATTGAGGATTGAAGATTGAGGATTGGGTATTGAGGATTGAACACTGAGGGTAGAGGATTGAGTATTGAGGATTGAGGATTGAGGATTGAAAATTGAATATTGATGATTGAAGATTGAGGATCGAGGATTGAGTGTTGTGGATTGAGGAAGAGGACTGAGGGTTGAGTATTGATGTTTGAGGTCTGAGGGTTGAGGATTGAGGATTCGGAATCGAGGATTGAGGATTGAGGATTGAAGATTGAGGATTGGGTGTTGAGGATTGAGGATTGAGGACTGAGGATCGAGATTTGAGGATTGAGCATTGAGGATTGAAGATTGAGGACTGAGGATTGAGGATTCAGGATTGAGGATTGAGGATTGAAGATTGAGTATTGAGGATTGAAGATTGAGGATTGAGGATTGAGGATTGAGGATTGAGGATTGAAGATTGAGGATTGGGGATTGAGGATTGACGATTGAGTATTGAAGATTGAGGATTGTGGATTGAGGGTTGTGGATTGAGAACGAGGACTGAGGATTGAGTATTAATGTTTGAGATCAGAGGATTGAGGATTGAGGATTGAGAATTGAGGATTGAGGATTAAGGATTGAAGATTGAGGATTGGGTATTGAGGATTGATGAATGAGGATTGAAGATTGCGGATTGGGGATTGTGGATTGACGATTGAGTATTGAGCATTGAGGATTGAGAATTGAGGATTGAGGATTGAAGATTGAGTATTGAGGATTGAAGGTTGAGTATTGAGGATTGAGGATTGAAGATTGAGGATCGGGTATTGAGGACTGACGATCGAGTATTGAGCATTGAGGATTGAGAATTGAGGATTGAGGATTGAAGATTGAGTATTGAGGATTGAGGATTGAGCATTGAGGATTGAAGACCGAGGACTGAGGATTGAGGATTGAGGATTGATGTTTGAGGTTTGAGGATTGAGGATTGAGGATTGAGGATGAGGGCTGAGTGTTGAGGATTGAGGTTTGAGGACTGAGGACTGAGGATTGAGGATTGAGAATTGAGGATTGAGATTGAGGATTGAAGATTGAGGATTGTGTATTGAGGATTGAGGAATGAGGATTGAGGATGGAGTATTGAGGATTGAGGATTGAGGATTGAAGATTGCGTATCCAGGATTGGAGATTGACGATTGAGGATTGAGGACCGAGGATTGAGGATTGAAGATTGAGTATTGAGGATTGAAGATTGAGGATTGAGGATTGAGGATTGAGGATTGAGGATTGAAGATTGAGGATTGGGGATTGAGGATTGACGATTGAGTATTGAGCATTGAGGATTGAGAATTGAGGATTGAGGATTGAAGATTGAGTATTGAGGATTGAAGGTTGAGTATTGAGGATTGAGGATTGAAGATTGAGGATCGGGGATTGAGGACTGACGATCGAGTATTGAGCATTGAGGATTGAGAATTGAGGATTGAGGATTGAGGATTGGGGATTGAGGATAGAAGATTGAGAATTGATGATTGAAGATTGACGATTGAGGATTGATTGTTGAGGATTGAGGACGAGGGCTGACGTTTGAGGATTGAGGTTTGAGGATTGAGGATTGAAGATTGAGGATTGGGGATTGAGGATTGAAGATTGAATATTGATGATTGAAGATTGAGGATCGAGGATTGAGGATTGTGGATTGAGGACGTGGACTGAGGGTTGAGTATTGATGTTTGAGGACTGAGGACTGAGGATTGAGGATTGATAATTTAGGACTGAGGATTCAGGATTGCAGATTGAGGATTGGGTATTGAGGATTTAAGAATGAGGATTGAGGATTGAGGATTGAGGATTAAAGATTGAGGATTGAGGATTGAGGATTGAATATTGAGTATTGAGGATTGAAGATTGAGGATTGAGGATTGAGAATTGAGGATTGATGATGAGGGCTGAGGTCTGGGGATTGAGGTTTGAGGACTGAGGACTCAGGATTGAGGGTTGATGATTGAGGATTGAAGATTGAGGATTGAAGATTGAGGATTGGGTATTGAGGAATGAAGAATGAGGATTGAGAATTGAGGATTGAGGATTGAGGATTGAGGATTGAAGATTGAGTATTCAGGATTGGAGATTGACGATTGAGGATTGTGGACCGAGGATTGATGATTGAGGATTGAAGATTGAGTATTGGGGATTGAAGATTGAGGTTTGAGGACTGAGGATTGAGGATTGAGGATTGGGTATTGAGGATTGAGGATTGAGGATTGAAGATTGAGGATTGGGTATTGAGGATTGAACACTGAGGGTAGAGGATTGAGTATTGAGGATTGAGGATTGAGGATTGAAAATTGAATATTGATGATTGAAGATTGAGGGTCGAGGATTGAGTGTTGTGGATTGAGGACGAGGACTGTGGGTTGAGTATTGATGTTTGAGGTCTGAGGGTTGAGGATTGAGGATTCGGAATTGAGGATTGAGGATTGAGGATTGAGGATTGAAGATTGAGGATTGGGTGTTGAGGATTGAAGAATGACGATTGAGGATTGAGGATTGACGATTGAGTACTGAAGATTGAATATTGATGATTGAAGATTGAGGATTCAGTATTGATGGTTGTGGATTGAGGACGAGGACTGAGGTTTGAGTATTGCTGTTTGTTGTCTGAGGATTTATGATTGAGGATTGAGAATTGAGGATTGAGGATTGAGGATTGAAGATTGAGGATTGTGTATTGAGGATTGAGGAATGAGGATTGAGGATGGAGTATTGAGGATTGAGTATTGAGGATTGAAGATTGAGTATTCAGGATTGGAGATTGACGATTGAGGATTGAGGACCGAGGATTGAGGATTGAGGATTGAAGATTGAGTATTGAGGATTGAAGATTGAGGATTGAGGATTGAGGATTGAGGATTGAAGACTGAGGATTGGGGACCGAGTGTTGAGGGCTGAGTGATGAGAATTGATGTTTGTGGATAGAGATTTGAAGATTGCAGGTTGAGTATTGAGTATTGAAACCTGTGAATTGAGGATATTCTATTGAGGATTGAGGATTGACAACTGATTGTTGAGGACTGAGGGCTGAAGACTGAGGATTCAGGTTTGAGTATTCAGGATTGAGGTTTGAGGACTGAGGATCGAGGATTGAGGATTGAGGATTGAGGATTGAGGATTGAGGACTGAAGATTGAGGATTGGGTATTGAGGATTGAACATTGAGGATTGAGGATTGAGTATTGAGGATTGAGGATTGAGGATTGAAGATTGAGGACTGAGGATTGAGGATTGAGGATTGAGGATTGAGGATTGAAGATTGAGTATTGAGGATTGAAGATTGAGGATTAAGGATTGAGGATTGAGGATTGAGGATTGAATATTGAGGATTGGGGATTGAGGATTGATGATTGAGTATTGAGCATTGAGGTTTGAGAATTGAGGATTGAGGTTTGAAGATTGAGTATTGAGGATTGAAGATTGAGTATTGAGGATTGATGATTGAAGATTGAGGATTGGGGATTGAGGATTGACGATAGAGTATTGAGCATTGAGGATTGAGAATTGAGGATTGAGGATTGAAGATTGAGTATTGAGTATTGAGGATTGAGCATTGAGGATTGAAGATTGAGGACTGAGGATTGAGAATTGAGGATTGAGGACTGAGGATTGAAGATTGAGGATTGAGGATTGAGGATTGAGGATTGAGGATGAGGGCTGAGTGTTGAGGATTGAGGTTTGAGGACTGAGGATTGAGGATTGAGGATTGGGGATTGAGGATTGAGGATTGAGGATTGGAGATTGAGGATTGGGTATTGAGGATTGAACACTGAGGGTAGAGGATTGAGTATTGAGGATTGAGGATTGAGCATTGAAAATTGAATATTGATGATTGAAGATTGAGGATCGAGGATTGAGTGTTGTGTATTGAGGACGAGGATTGAGGATTGAGGATTGAAGATTGAGGATTGGGTATTGAGGATTGAAGAATGAGGATTGAGGATTGAGGTTGAGGATTGAGTATTGAAGACTGAGTGTTAAGTGTTGAGTGATGAGTATTGATATTTGCGGATAGAGATTTGAAGATTGCAGATTGAGTATTGAGTATTGAAAACCGTGAACTGATGATATTCTATTGAGGATTGTGGATTGACAACTGATTGTTGAGGACTGAGGGCTGACGATTGAGGATTCAGGGTTGAGGATTCAGAATTGAGGGTTGAGAAATGAGGACTGAGGATTGAGGATTGAGGATTGAGGATTGAGAATTGAAGATTGAGGATTGTGGATTGAGGGTTGTGGATTGAGGACGAGGACTGAGGATTGAGTATTGATGTTTGAGATCAGAGGATTGAGGGTTGAGGATTGAGAATTGAGGATTGAGGATTGAGAATTGAAGATTGAGGATTGGGTATTGCGGATTGAACATTGATCGTTGAGGATTGAGGATTGAGGATTGAGTACTGAAGATTGAATATTGATGATTGAAGATTGAGGATTCAGTATTGATGGTTGTGGATTGAGGACGAGGACTGAGGGTTGAGTATTGCTGTTTGTTGTCTGAGGATTGAGGATTGAGGATTGCGAATTGAGGATTGAGGATTGAGGATTGAAGATTGAGTATTGAGGATTGAAGATTGAGGGTTGAGGATTGAGGATTGAGTATTGACGCTTGAGGATTGAGGGTTGAGGATGGAGTATAGAAGAGAGAGGACTGAGTGTTGAGGATTGAGTGTTGAGAATTGATGTTTGAGGATTGGGATTTGATTATTGAATATTGTGGATTGAGTATTGAACCATGAGAATTCAGGATATTATATTGAGTATTGAGAATTGAGGATTGATGATTGAGTATTGAGGATTGATGTTTGAGGCTTGAGCGTTGAATATTGAGGATTGAGGATTGAGGATCGAGAATTGAGGATTGAGTATTGAAGATTGTGTATTGATGATAGAAGATGGGAGGATTGAGGATTGAGGATAGAAGATTGAGGATTGAGGATTGAGGTTTGAGGATTGAGGATTGAGGACTGAGGACTGAGGATTGAGGATTGAGAATTTAGGATTGAGGATACAGGATTGAAGATTTAGGATTGGGTATTGAGGATATAAGAATGAGGATTGAGGATTGAGGATTGAGGATTGAGGATTGAGGATTGAAGATTGAGTATTCAGGATTGGAGATTGACGATTGAGGATTGAGGACCGAGGATTGAGGATTGAGGATTGAAGATTGAGTATTGAGGATTGAAGATTGAGGTTTGAGGACTTAGGATTGAGGATTGAGGATTGGGGATTGAGGATTGAGGATTGAGGATTGAAGATTGAGGATTGGGTATTGAGGATTGAACACTGAGAATAGAGGATTGTGTATTGAGGATTGAGGATTGAGGATTGAAGATTGAATATTGATGATTGAAGGTTGAGGATCGAGGATTGAGTGTTGTGGATTGAGGACGAGGACTGAGGGTTGAGTATTGATGTTTGAGGTCTGAGGGTTGAGGATTGAGGGTTGAGAATTGAGGATTGTGGATTGAGGATTGAAGATTGAGGATTGGGTGCTGAGGATTGATGAATTAGGATTGAGGATTGAGGATTGTGTATTGAGGGTTGAAGATTGAGTATTGAGGATTGAAGATTGAGGATTGAGGATTGAGGATTGAGGACTGAGGATTGAAGATTGAGGATTGGGTATTGCGGATTGAACATTGAGGATTGAGGATTGAGTATTGAGGATTGAGGATTGAGGACTGAAGATTGAATATTGATGATTGAAGGTTGAGGATTGAGGATTGATGGTTGTGGATTGAGGACGAGGAGTGAGTGTTGAGTATTGCTGTTTGAGGTCTGAGGATTGAGGATTGAGGATTGAGAATTGAGGATTGAGGATTGAGGATTGATGATTGAGGATTGGGTATTGAGGATTGAAGAATGAGGATTGAGGATTGAGGATTGAGGATTGAGTATTGAAGACTGAGTGTTGAGGGTTGAGTGATGAGAATTGATGTTTGTGGATAGAGATTTGAAGATTGCAGATTGAGTATTGAGTATTGAAAACTGTGAATTGATAATATTCTATTGAGGATTGTGGATTGACAACTGATTGTTGAGGACTGTGGGCTGAAGATTGAGGATTCAGGGTTGAGGATTCAGAATTGAGGGTTGAGGACTGAGGATTGAGGATTGAGGATTGAGGATTGAGGATTGAGAATTGAAGATTGAGGATTGTGGATTGAGGGTTGTGGATTGAGAACGAGGACTGAGGATTGAGTATTAATGTTTGAGATCAGAGGATTGAGGATTGAGGATTGAGAATTGAGGATTGAGGATTAAGGATTGAAGATTGAAGATTGGGTATTGAGGATTGATGAATGAGGATTGAAGATTGCGGATTGGGGACTGTGGATTGACGATTGAGTATTGAGCATTGAGGATTGAGAATTGAGGATTGAGGATTGAAGATTGAGTATTGACGATTGAAGGTTGAGTATTGAGGATTGAGGATTGAAGATTGAGGATCGGGTATTGAGGACTGACGATCGAGTATTGAGCATTGAGGATTGAGAATTGAGGATTGAGGATTGAAGATTGAGTATTGAGGATTGAGGATTGAGCATTGAGGATTGAAGTCCGAGGACTGAGGATTGAGGATTGAGGATTGATGTTTGAGGTTTGAGGATTGAGGATTGAGGATTGAGGATGAGGGCTGAGTGTTGAGGATTGAGGTTTGAGGACTGAGGACTGAGGATTGAGGATTGAGAATTGAGGATTTAGGATTGAGGATTGAAGATTGAGGATTGTGTATTGAGGATTGAGGAATGAGGATTGAGGATGGAGTATTGAGGATTGAGGATTGAGGATTGAAGATTGCGTATCCAGGATTGGAGATTGACGATTGAGGATTGTGGACCGAGGATTGAGGATTGAGGATTGAAGATTGAGTATAGGGGATTGAAGATTGAGGTTTGAGGACTGAGGATTGAGGATTGAGGATTGGGTATTGAGGATTGAACACTGAGGGTAGAGGATTGAGTATTGAGGATTGAGGATTGAGGATTGAAAATTGAATATTGATGATTGAAGATTGAGGGTCGAGGATTGAGTGTTGTGGATTGAGGACGAGGACTGAGGGTTGAGTATTGATGTTTGAGGTCTGAGGGTTGAGGATTGAGGATTCGGAATTGAGGATTGAGGATTGAGGATTGAGGATTGAAGATTGAGGATTGGGTGTTGAGGATTGAAGAATGACGATTGAGGATTGAGGATTGACGATTGAGTACTGAAGATTGAATATTGATGATTGAAGATTGAGGATTCAGTATTGATGGTTGTGGATTGAGGACGAGGACTGAGGTTTGAGTATTGCTGTTTGTTGTCTGAGGATTTATGATTGAGGATTGAGAATTGAGGATTGAGGATTGAGGATTGAAGATTGAGGATTGTGTATTGAGGATTGAGGAATGAGGATTGAGGATGGAGTATTGAGGATTGAGTATTGAGGATTGAAGATTGAGTATTCAGGATTGGAGATTGACGATTGAGGATTGAGGACCGAGGATTGAGGATTGAGGATTGAAGATTGAGTATTGAGGATTGAAGATTGAGGATTGAGGATTGAGGATTGAGGATTGAAGACTGAGGATTGGGGACCGAGTGTTGAGGGCTGAGTGATGAGAATTGATGTTTGTGGATAGAGATTTGAAGATTGCAGGTTGAGTATTGAGTATTGAAACCTGTGAATTGAGGATATTCTATTGAGGATTGAGGATTGACAACTGATTGTTGAGGACTGAGGGCTGAAGACTGAGGATTCAGGTTTGAGTATTCAGGATTGAGGTTTGAGGACTGAGGATCGAGGATTGAGGATTGAGGATTGAGGATTGAGGATTGAGGACTGAAGATTGAGGATTGGGTATTGAGGATTGAACATTGAGGATTGAGGATTGAGTATTGAGGATTGAGGATTGAGGATTGAAGATTGAGGACTGAGGATTGAGGATTGAGGATTGAGGATTGAGGATTGAGGATTGAAGATTGAGTATTGAGGATTGAAGATTGAGGATTAAGGATTGAGGATTGAGGATTGAGGATTGAATATTGAGGATTGGGGATTGAGGATTGATGATTGAGTATTGAGCATTGAGGTTTGAGAATTGAGGATTGAGGTTTGAAGATTGAGTATTGAGGATTGAAGATTGAGTATTGAGGATTGATGATTGAAGATTGAGGATTGGGGATTGAGGATTGACGATAGAGTATTGAGCATTGAGGATTGAGAATTGAGGATTGAGGATTGAAGATTGAGTATTGAGTATTGAGGATTGAGCATTGAGGATTGAAGATTGAGGACTGAGGATTGAGAATTGAGGATTGAGGATTGAGGATTGAAGATTGAGGATTGAGGATTGAGGATTGAGGATTGAGGATGAGGGCTGAGTGTTGAGGATTGAGGTTTGAGGACTGAGGATTGAGGATTGAGGATTGGGGATTGAGGATTGAGGATTGAGGATTGGAGATTGAGGATTGGGTATTGAGGATTGAACACTGAGGGTAGAGGATTGAGTATTGAGGATTGAGGATTGAGCATTGAAAATTGAATATTGATGATTGAAGATTGAGGATCGAGGATTGAGTGTTGTGTATTGAGGACGAGGATTGAGGATTGAGGATTGAAGATTGAGGATTGGGTATTGAGGATTGAAGAATGAGGATTGAGGATTGAGGTTGAGGATTGAGTATTGAAGACTGAGTGTTAAGTGTTTAGTGATGAGAATTGATGTTTGTGGATAGAGATTTGAAGATTGCAGATTGAGTATTGAGTATTGAAAACAGTGAGTTGGTGATATTCTATTGAGGATTGTGGATTGACAACTGATTGTTGAGGACTGAGGGCTGAAGATTGAGGATTCAGGGTTGAGGATTCATAATTGAGGGTTGAGAACTGAGGATTGAGGATTGAGGATTGAGGATTGAGGATTGAGGATTGAAGATTGAGGATTGTGGATTGAGGGTTGTGGATTGAGCACGAGGACTGAGGATTGAGTATTGTTGTTTGAGATCAGAGGATTGAGGGTTGAGGGTTGAGAATTGAGGATTGAGGATTGAGGATTGAAGATTGAGGATTGGGTATTGCGGATTGGACATTGAGGGTTGTGGATTGAGGATTGAGGATTGAGTACTGAAGATTGAATATTCATGATTGAAGATTGAGGATTCAGTATTGATGGTTGTGGGTTGAGGACGAGGACTGAGGTTTGAGTATTGCTGTTTGTTGTCAGAGGGTTGATGATTGAGTATTGAGAATTGAGGATTGAGGATTGAGGATTGAAGATTGAGGATTGTGTATTGAGGATTGAGGAATGAGGAATGAGGATGGAGTATTGAGGATTGAGTATTGAGGATTGAAGATTGAGTATTCAGGATTGGAGATTGACGATTGAGGATTGAGGACCGAGGATTGAGGATTGAGGATTGAAGATTGAGTATTGAGGATTGAAGATTGAGGTTTGAGGACTGAGGATTGAGGATTGAGGATTGGGGATTGAGGATTGAGGATTGAGGATTGAAGATTGAGGATTGGGTATTGAGGATAGAACACTGAGGATAGAGGATTGAGTATTGAGGATTGAGGATTGAGGATTGAAGATTGAATATTGATGATTGAAGATTGAGGATCGAGGATTGAGTGTTGTGGATTGAGGAGGAGGACTGATGGTTGAGTATTGATGTTCGAGGTCTGAGGGTTGAGGATTGAGGGTTGAGAATTGAGGATTGTGAATTGAGGATTGAAGATTGAGGATTGGGTGTTGAGGATTGAAGAATGAGGATTGAGGATTGAGGATTGTGGATTGAGGGTTGAAGATTGAGTATTGAGGATTGAAGATTGAGGATTGAGGATTGAGGATTCAGGATTGAGGACTGAGGATTGAAGATTGAGGATTGGGTATTGCCGATTGAAGATTGAGGATTAAGGATTGAGGATTGAGGATTGAGGATTGAAGATTGAGGATTGGAGATTGAGGATTGACGATTGAGTATTGAGCATTGAGGTTTGAGAATTGAGGATTGAGGTTTGAAGATTGAGTATTGAGGATTGAAGATTGAGTATTGAGGATTGAGGATTGAATATTGAGTATTGAGGATTGAAGATTGAGGATTGAGGATTGAGGATTGAGGATTGATGATGATGGCTGAGGTCTGGGGATTGAGGTTTGAGGACTGAGGACTGAGGATTGAGGGTTGATGATTGAGGATTGAGGGTCGAGGATTGAAGATTGAGGAGTGGGTATTGCGCATTGAACATTGGGGATTGAGGATTGAGGATTGGGGATTGAGGATTGACGATTGAGGATTGAGTATTGTGGATTGAGAATTGATGATTGATTATTGAAGATTGAGGATTGAGGATTGAGTATTGAGTATTGAAACCTGTGAATTGAGGATATTCTATTGAGGATTGAGGATTGACAACTGATTGTTGAGGACTGAGGGCTGAAGACTGAGGATTCAGGTTTGAGTATTCAGGATTGAGGTTTGAGGACTGAGGATCGAGGATTGAGGATTGAGGATTGAGGATTGAGGATTGAGGACTGAAGATTGAGGATTCGGTATTGAGGATTGAACGTTGAGGATTGAGGATTGAGTATTGAGGATTGAGGATTGAGGATTGAATATTGAGGACTGAGGATTGAGGATTGAGGATTGAGGATTGAGGATTGAAGATTGAGTATTGAGGATTGAAGATTGAGGATTAAGGATTGAGGATTGAGGATTGAGGATTGAAGATTGAGGATTGGGGATTGAGGATTGATGATAGAGTATTGAGCATTGAGGTTTGAGAATTGAGGATTGAGGTTTGAAGATTGAGTATTGAGGATTGAAGATTGAGTATTGAGGATTGAGGATTGAAGATTGAGGATTGGGGATTGAGGATTGACGATAGAGTATTGAGCATTGAGGATTGAGAATTGAGGTTTGAGGATTGAAGATTGAGTATTGAGTATTGAGGATTGAGCATTGAGGATTGAAGATTGAGGACTGAGGATTGAGAATTGAGGATTGAGGATTGAGGATTGAAGATTGAGGATTGAGGATTGAGGATTGAGGATTGAGGATGAGGGCTTAGTGTTGAGGATTGAGGTTTGAGGACTGAGGATTGAGGATTGAGGATTGGGGATTGAGGATTGAGGATTGAGGATTGAAGATTGAGGATTGGGTATTGAGGATTGAACACTGAGGGTAGAGGATTGAGTATTGAGTATTGAGGATTGAGCATTGAAAATTGAATATTGATGATTGAAGATTGAGGATCGAGGATTGAGTGTTGTGGATTGAGGACGAGGACTGAGGGTTGAGTATTGATGTTTGAGGTCTGAGGGTTGAGGATTGAGGATTCAGAATTGAGGATTGAGGTTTGAGGATTGAAGATTGAGGATTGGGTGTTGAGGATTGAAGAATGAGGATTGAGGATTGAGGATTGAGGATTGAAGATTGAGGATTGGGTATTGAGGATTGAAGAATGAGGATTGAGGATTGAGGATTGAGGATTGAGGATTGAGTATTGAAGACTAAGTGTTGAGTGTTGAGTGATGAGTATTGATGTTTGTGGATAGAGATTTGAAGATTGCAGATTGAGTATTGAGTATTGAAAACCGTGAACTGATGATATTCTATTGAGGATTGTGGATTGACAACTGATTGTTGAGGACTGAGGGCTGAAGATTGAGGATTCAGGGTTGAGGATTCAGAATTGAGGGTTGAGAAATGAGGACTGAGGATTGAGAATTGAGGATTGAGGATTGAGAATTGAAGATTGATGATTGGGGATTGAGGATTGACGATTGAGTATTGAGCATTGAGGACTGAGAATTGAGGATTGAGGATTGAAGATTGAGTATTGAGGATTGAAGATTGAGTATTGAGGATTGAGGATTGAGGAATGAGGATTGAGCATTGAGGATTGAATATTGAGGATTGAGTATTGAGCATTGAGGATTGATAATTGAGGATTGAGGATTGAAGGTTGAGTATTGAGGATTGAAGGTTGAGTATTGAGGATTGAGGATTGAAGATTGAGAATCGGGGATTGAGGACTGACGATCGAGTATTGAGCATTGAGGATTGAGAATTGAGAATTGAGGATTGAGGATTGAATATTGAGTATTGAGGATTGAAGATTGAGGATTGAGGATTGAGGATTGAGGATTGATGATGAGGGCTGAGGTCTGGGGATTGAGGTTTGAGGACTGAGGTCTGAGGACTGAGGGTTGATGATTGAGGATTGAAGATTGAGGATTGAAGATTGAGGATTGGGTATTGAGGAATGAAGAATGAGGATTGAGAATTGAGGATGGAGGATTGAGGATTGAGGATTGAAGATTGATTATTCAGGATTGGAGATTGACGATTGAGGATTGTGGACCGAGGATTGAGGATTGAGGATTGAAAATTGAGTATTGGGGATTGAAGATTGAGGTTTGAGGACTGAGGATTGAGGATTGAGGATTGAGGATTGAAAATTGAATATTGATGATTGAAGATTGAGGATCGAGGATTGAGTGTTGTGGATTGAGGACGAGGACTGAGGGTTGAGTATTGATGTTTGAGGTCTGAGGGTTGAGGATTGAGGATTCGGAATTGAGGATTGAGGATTGAGGATTGAAGATTGAGGATTGGGTGTTGAGGATTGAAGAATGAGGATTGAGGATTGAGGATTGAGGATTGAAGATTGAGGATTGGGTATTGAGGATTGAAGAATGAGGATTGAGGATTGAGGATTGAGGATTGAGTATTGAAGACTGACTGTTGAGTGTTTAGTGATGAGAATTGATGTTTGTGGATAGAGATTTGAAGATTGCAGATTGAGTATTGAGTATTGAAAACAGTGAGTTAGTGATATTCTATTGAGGATTGTGGATTGACAACTGATTGTTGAGGACTGAGGGCTGAAGATTGAGGATTCAGGGTTGAGGATTCATAATTGAGGGTTGAGAACTGAGGATTGAGGATTGAGGATTGAGGATTGAGGATTGAGGATTGAAGATTGAGGATTGTGGATTGAGGGTTGTGGATTGAGCACGAGGACAGAGGATTGAGTATTGTTGTTTGAGATCAGAGGATTGAGGGTTGAGGATTGAGAATTGAGGATTGAGGATTGAGGATTGAAGATTGAGGTTTGGGTATTGCGGATTGGACATTGAGGGTTGAGGATTGAGGATTGAGGATTGAGTACTGAAGATTGAATATTCATGATTGAAGATTGAGGATTCAGTATTGATGGTTGTGGGTTGAGGACAAGGACTGAGGTTTGAGTATTGCTGTTTGTTGTCAGAGGGTTGATGATTGAGTATTGAGAATTGAGGATTGAGGATTGAGGATTGAAGATTGAGGATTGTGTATTGAGGATTGAGGAATGAGGAATGAGGATGGAGTATTGAGGATTGAGTATTGAGGATTGAAGATTGAGTATTCAGGATTGGAGATTGACGATTGAGGATTGAGGACCGAGGATTGAGGATTGAGGATTGAAGATTGAGTATTGAGGATTGAAGATTGAGGTTTGAGGACTGAGGATTGAGGATTGAGGATTGGGGATTGAGGATTGAGGATTGAGGATTGAAGATTGAGGATTGGGTATTGAGGATAGAACACTGAGGATAGAGGATTGAGTATTGAGGATTGAGGATTGAGGATTGAAGATTGAATATTGATGATTGAAGATTGAGGATCGAGGATTGAGTGTTGTGGATTGAGGACGAGGACTGAAGGTTGAGTATTGATGTTCGAGGTCTGAGGGTTGAGGATTGAGGGTTGAGAATTGAGGATTGTGAATTGAGGATTGAAGATTGAGGATTGGGTGTTGAGGATTGAAGAATGAGGATTGAGGATTGAGGATTGTGGATTGAGGGTTGAAGATTGAGTATTGAGGATTGAAGATTGAGGATTGAGGATTGAGGATTCAGGATTGAGGACTGAGGATTGAAGATTGAGGATTGGGTATTGCCGATTGAAGATTGAGGATTAAGGATTGAGGATTGAGGATTGAGGATTGAAGTTTGAGGATTGGAGATTGAGGATTGACGATTGAGTATTGAGCATTGAGGTTTGAGAATTGAGGATTGAGGTTTGAAGATTGAGTATTGAGGATTGAAGATTGAGTATTGAGGATTGAGGATTGAAAATTGAGGATTGGGGATTGAGGATTGACGATTGAGGTTTGAGGATTTACGAAGAGGACTGATGGTTGAGGATTGAGGATTGATGTTTGAGGATTGAATATTGAGTATTGAGGATTGAAGATTGAGGATTGAGGATTGAGGGTTGAGGATTGAGGACGTGGACTGACGGTTGAGGATTGAGGTTTGAGGATTGAGGGTTGAGAATTGAGGACTGAGGATTGAGGATTGAGGATTGAGCACTGAGGATTGATGATTGAGGAATGGGGATTGAGGATTGATGATAGAGGATTAAGGATTGAGGATTGAGGATTGAGGATCTAGGATTGGAGATTGATTATTGAGGATTGAATATTGAGGATTGAGGATTGAGGATTGAGGATTGAGGATTGAAGATTGAGGATTGGGGACTGAGCGTTGAGGGCTGAGTGACGAGAATTGATGTTTGTGGATAGGGATTTGAAGATTGCAGGTTGAGTATTGAGTATTGAAACCTGTGAAGTGAGGATCTTCTATTGAGGATTGAGGATTGACAACTGATTGTTGAGGACTGAGTGCTGAAGATTGAGGATTCAGGATTGAGGATTCAGGATTGAGGTTTGAGGACTGAGGATTGAGGATTGAGGATTGAAGATTGAGTATTGATGATTGACGATTGAGGACTGAGGATTGAGGATTAAGGATTGAGCATTGAGGATTGAAGATTGAGGACTGGGGAATGAGGATTGAAGATTGAGGATTAAGGATTGAAGATTAGGGATTGAGTATCTAGGATTGGAGATTGATTATTGAGGATTGAAGATTGAGGATTGAGGATTGATGATTGAGAATTGAGAATTGAGAATTGAGGATGAGGTCTGAGGGTTGAGGATTGAGGTTTGAGGAATGAGGATTGAGGGTTGAGGATTGAGGGTTGAGGATTGAGGATTGAGGATTGAGGATTGAGAATTGAAGATTGAGTATTGATGATTGAAGATTGAGGATTGAGGATTGAGGTTTGAGGATTGAGGACGAGGTCTGACGGTTGAGGATTGAGGTTGGAGTATTGAGGGTTGAGGATTGAGGACTGAGGATTGAGGATTAAGAATTGAGCATTGAGGATTGAAGGTTGAGGATTGAGGATTGATGATTTAGAATTGAGAATTGAGAATTGAGGATGAGGACTGCGGGCTGAGGATTGAGGTTTGAGGAATGAGGATTGAGGGTTGAGGGTTGAGGATTGAGGATTGAGGATTGAAGATTGAGGATTGGGGATTGAGTATTTACGATTGAGGATTGAGTATTGAGGATTGAGAATTGAGGATTGATTATTGAAGATTGAGTATTGAGGATTGAAGATTGAGGATTGAGGATTGAGGATTGAGGATTGAGGATGAGGGCTGAGGGTTGAGGATTGAGGTTTGAGGACTGAGGGCTGAGGATTGAGGATTGAGAATTGAGGATTGAGTATTGAGTATTGTAGATTGAGGATTGGGTATTGCGGATTGAAGAATGTGGATTGAGGATTGAGGATTCAGGATTGAGGATTGAAGATTGAGGATTGAGGATTGATGTTTGAGGATTGAATATTGAGTATTGAGGATTGAAGATTGAGGATTGAGGATTGAGGGTTGAGGATTGAGGACGTGGACTGACGGTTGAGGATTGAGGTTTGAGGATTGAGGGTTGAGGATTGAGGACTGAGGATTGAGGATTGAGGATTGAGCACTGAGGATTGATGATTGAGGAATGGGGATTGAGGATTGATGATAGAGGATTAAGGATTGAGGATTGAGGATTGAGGATCTAGGATTGGAGATTGATTATTGAGGATTGAATATTGAGGATTGAGGATTGAGGATTGAGGATTGAAGATTGAGGACTGAGGAATGAGGATTGAGGGTTGTGGATTGAGTACGATGACTGAGGGTTGAGTATTGATGTTTGAGGTCTGAGGATTGAGGATTGAGGATTGAGAATTGAGGATTGAGTATTGAGGATTGAAGATTGAGTATTGGGTGTTGAGGATTGAAGAATGAGGATTGAGGATTGAGGATTGAGGATTGAGGTTTGAGGATTGAGTATTGAGGATTTAGAATTGAAGATTGAGGATTGAGGATTGAGGATTGAGGGATGAAGATTGAGTATTGAGGATTGAAGATTGAGGATTGAGGATTGAGGATTGAGGATTGAGGATTGAAGATTGAGGATTGGGGATTGGGGATTGACGTTTGAGGATTGAGTATTGAGGAGTGAGAATTGAGAATTGAGGATTGAAGATTGAGGATTGAGGATTGAAGGTTGAGTATTGATGATTGAAGATTGAGGATTGAGGATTGAGTGTTGAGGATTGAGGACGAGGACTGACGATTGAGGATTGAGGTTTGAGGATTGAGGATTGTGGATTGCGGACTGACGATTGAGTATTGAGGATTGAGAATTGAGGATGAGGACTCAGGGCTGAGGATTGAGGATTGAGCATTGAGGATTGAGGATTGAGGATTGAGGATTGAGGATTGAAGATTGAGTATTGAGGATTGAAGATTGATTATTGATGATTGAAGATTGAGGATTGAGGGTTGAGGGTTGTGGATTGAGGTCGAGGACTGAGGGTTGAATATTGATGTTTGAGGTCTGAGGATTGAGGATTGAGGATTGAGAATTGAGGATTGAGGATTGAGGATTGAAGATTGAGGGTTGGGTATTGGGGATTGAAGAATGAGTATTGAGGATTGATGATTGAGGATTGAGGATTGCAGATTGAGTATTGAGGATTGAAGATTGAGGATTGAGGATTGAGGATTGAAGATTGAGGACTGAGTGTTGAGGGTTGAGTGATGAGAATTTTATGTTTGTGGATTGAGATTTGAAGATTGAAGAATGGGGATTGAGTATTGAAAACTGTGAATTGAGGATATTCTGTTGAGGATTGAGGATTGACAATTGATTGTTGAGGACCGACGGCTGAAGAATGAGGATTCAGGATTGAGGATTCCGGATTGAGGTTTGAGGACTGAGGATTGAGGATTGAGGATTGAGGCTTGAGGATTGAAGATTGAGGATTGAGGATTGAGGATTGAGGATTGAGGATGAGGGCTGAGGGTTGAGGATTGAGGTTTGAGGACTGAGGGCTGAGGATTGAGGATTGAGAATTGAGGATTGAGTATTGAGTATTGTAGATTGAGGATTGGGTATTGCGGATTGAAGAATGTGGATTGAGGATTGAGGATTCAGGATTGAGGATTGAAGATTGAGGATTGAGGATTGATGTTTGAGGATTGAATATTGAGTATTGAGGATTGAAGATTGAGGATTGAGGATTGAGGGTTGAGGATTGAGGACGTGGACTGACGGTTGAGGATTGAGGTTTGAGGATTGAGGGTTGAGGATTGAGGACTGAGGATTGAGGATTGAGGATTGAGCACTGAGGATTGATGATTGAGGAATGGGGATTGAGGATTGATGATAGAGGATTAAGGATTGAGGATTGAGGATTGAGGATCTAGGATTGGAGATTGATTATTGAGGATTGAATATTGAGGATTGAGGATTGAGGATTGAGGATTGAGGATTGAGGACTGAGGAATGAGGATTGAGGGTTGTGGATTGAGTACGATGACTGAGGTTTGAGTATTGATGTTTGAGGTCTGAGGATTGAGGATTGAGGATTGAGAATTGAGGATTGAGTATTGAGGATTGAAGATTGAGTATTGGGTGTTGAGGATTGAAGAATGAGGATTGAGGATTGAGGATTGAGGATTGAGGTTTGAGGATTGAGTATTGAGGATTGAGAATTGAAGATTGAGGATTGAGGATTGAGGATTGAGGGATGAAGATTGAGTATTGAGGATTGATGATTGAGGATTGAGGATTGAGGATTGAGGATTGAGGATTGAAGATTGAGGATTGGGGATTGGGGATTGACGTTTGAGGATTGAGTATTGAGGAGTGAGAATTGAGAATTGAGGATTGAAGATTGAGGATTGAGGATTGAAGGTTGAGTATTGATGATTGAAGATTGAGGATTGAGGATTGAGTGTTGAGGATTGAGGACGAGGACTGACGATTGAGGATTGAGGTTTGAGGATTGAGGATTGTGGATTGCGGACTGATGATTGAGTATTGAGGATTGAGAATTGAGGATGAGGACTCAGGGCTGAGGATTGAGGATTGAGCATTGAGGATTGAGGATTGAGGATTGAGGATTGAGGATTGAAGATTGAGTATTGAGGATTGAGGGTTGTGGATTGAGGACGATGACTGAGGGTTGAGGATTGATGTTTGAGGTCTGAGGATTGAGGATTGAGGATTGAGAATTGAGGATTGAGTATTGAGCATTGAAGATTGAGTATTGGGTGTTGAGGAATGAAGAATGAGGATTGAGGATTGAGGATTGAGGATTGAGGTTTGAGGATTGAGGGTTGAAAATTGAGGATTGAGGATAGAGGAGTGAGGATTGGGGATTGAAGATTGAGGATTGGGGACGGAGTGTTTAGGGTTGAGTGATGAGTATTGATGTTTGTGGATAGAGATTTGAAGATTGCAGAATGAGTATTGAGTATTGAAACCTGCGAATTGAGGATACTCTATTGAGGATTGAGGATTGACAACCGATTGTTGAGGACTCAGGCCTGAAGATTGGGGATTCAGGATTGAGTATTCAGTATTGAGGTTTGAGGACTGAGGATTGAGGGTTGAGGATTGAGGATTGAGGATTGAGGACTGAAGACTGAGGATTGGGTATTGAGGATTGAACATTGAATATTGATGATTGAAGATTGAGGATTGAGGATTGATGGTTGTGGATTGAGGACGAGGACTGAGGGTTGAGTGTTGATGTTTGAAGTCTGAGGATTGAGGATTGAGGATTGAGAATTGAGGATTGAGGATTGAGAATTGAAGATTGAGGATATGGTATTGAGGATTGAAGAATGAGGACTGAGGAGTGAGGACTGAGGATTGAGGATTGCAGTTTTTGTATTGAGGATTGAAGATTGAGGATTGAGTATTGAGGATTGAGGATTGGGGATTGAGGATTGAGGATTGAGGTTTGAGGTTTGAGGACGAGGACTGACGGTTGAGGATTGAGGTTTGAGGATTGAGGATTGAGGATTGAGGATTGAAGATTGAGTATTGAGGGTTGAAGCCGGGCGATTGAGGATTGAGGATTGAGGATGGAGGATTGAAGATTGAGTATTGAGGATTGAAGATTGAGGATCGAGGATTGAGGATTGAGGATTGAGTATTGAGTATTGAAGATTGAGCATTCATGACTCAGGATTGAGTATTGAGGATTGACGATCGAGAATTGAGTATTGAGGATTGTGGATTGAAGATTGAGTATTTACGATTGAATACTGAGGATTGAGGATTGAGGATTGAAGATTGAGGACTGAGTGTTGAGTGTTGAGTGATGAGAATTGATGTTTGTGGATTGATATTTGAAGATTGAAGATTGAGGATTGAGTATTGAAAACTGTGAATTGAGGATATTCTATTGAGGATTGATGATTGACCATTGATTGCTGAGGACTGAGTGCTGAAAATTGAGAATTCAGGATTGAGGTTTCAGGATTGAGGTTTGAGGACTGAGGATTGAGGGTTGAGGATTGATGATTGAGGATTGACCCTTGAGGATTGAGGATAGGAGATTGAGGATTGAAGATTGAGGACTGAGGATTGAGGATCAGGGATTGCGGATTGAGGATTGAAGATTGAGTATTGATGATTGAGGATTGAGGATTGAGGATTGAGGATTGAGGGATGAGGATTGAGGACGGGGACTGAGGTTTGAGGATTGAGAATTGAGGATTGAGGATTGAGGATTGAGGATTGAAGATTGAGGATTGGGGATTGAGGATTGAAGATTCAGGGTTCAGGATTGAGGACTGAGGATTGAGGATTGAGGATTGAGCATTGAGGATTGAAGATTGAGAATTGAGGATTGAGGATTGAGCATTGAGAATTGAGTATGAGGACTGAGGGTTGAGGATTGAGGTTTGAGGAATGAGGATTGAGAATTGAGGATTGAGGATTGAGGATTGAGGATTGAGGATTGAGTATTGAAGATTGAGCATTCAGGACTGAGTATTGAGTATTGAGGATTGAGGATTGTGGATTGAGGATCGAAGATTGAGTATTGAGGATGAGGACTGGGGGTTGAGGATTGAGGATTGAGTATTGAAGGTTGAGTATTCATGCCTGAGGATTGAGGATTGAGGATTGAGGATTGAGGATTGAGGATTGAGGGTTGAGGATTGAGGACTGAGGATTGAGGATTGAGGACTGAAGATTGAATATTGATGATTGAAGATTGAGGATTGAGTATTGATGGTTGTGGATTGAGGACGAGGAGTGAGGGTTGAGTATTGCTGTTTGAGGTCTGAGGATTGAGGACTGAGGATTGAGAATTGAGGATTGAGGATAGAGGATTGAAGATTGTGGATTTGGTATTGAGGATTGAAGAATGAGGATTGAGGATTGAGGATTGAGGATTGAGGATTGAAGACTGAGTATTGAGGATTGAAGATTGAGGATTGAGGATTGAGGATTGAGGATTGAGGATTGAGGATTGAGGACTGAATATTGAGTATTGAGGATTGAAGATTTAGGATTGAGGACTGAGGATTGAGGATTGAGGGTTGAGGGTTGAGGATTGAGGACTGAGGATTGAGGATTGAGGATTGAGTACTGAGGATTGATGATTGAGGAATGGGGATTGAGGATTGATGATAGAGGATTAAGGATTGAGGATTGAGGATTGAGGATCTAGGATTGGAGATTGATTATTGAGGATTGAATATTGAGGATTGAGGATTGAGGATTGAGGATTGAGGATTGAAGATTGAGGATTGGGGACTGAGTGTTGAGGGCTGAGTGACGAGAATTGATGTTTGTGGATAGGGATTTGAAGATTGCAGGTTGAGTATTGAGTATTGAAACCTGTGAAGTGAGGATCTTCTATTGAGGATTGAAGATTGACAACTGATTGTTGAGGACTGAGTGCTGAAGATTGAGGATTCAGGATTGAGGATTCAGGATTGAGGTTTGAGGACTGAGGATTGAGGATTGAGGATTGACGATTGAGGATTGAGGATTGAGGATTGAAGATTGCGGATTGGGTATTGAGGATTGAACATTGAGGATTGAGGACTGAGGAATGAAGATTGAGGATTGGATGCTGAGGATTGAAGAATGTGGATTGATGATTGAGGATTGAGGATTGAGAATTGAGGATTGAAGATTGAGTATTGAGGATTGACGATTGAGGACTGAGGATTGAGGATTAAGGATTGAGCATTGAGGATTGAAGATTGAGGACTGGGGAATGAGTATTGAAGATTGAGGATTAAGGATTGAAGATTAGGGATTGAGTATCTAGGATTGGAGATTGATTATTGAGGATTGAATATTGAGGATTGAGGATTGATGATTGAGAATTGAGAATTGAGAATTGAGGATGAGGTCTGAGGGTTGAGGATTGAGGTTTGAGGAATGAGGATTGAGGGTTGAGGATTGAGGATTGAGGATTGAGGATTGAGGATTGAGGATTGAGAATTGAAGATTGAGTATTGATGATTGAAGATTGAGGATTGAGGATTGAGGTTTGAGGATTGAGGACGAGGTCTGACGGTTGAGGATTGAGGTTGGAGTATTGAGGATTGAGGATTGAGGACTGAGGATTGAGGATTAAGAATTGAGCATTGAGGATTGAAGGTTGAGGATTGAGGATTGATGTTTGAGAATTGAGAATTGAGAATTGAGAATTGAGGATGAGGACTGAGGGCTGAGGATTGAGGTTTGAGGAATGAGGATTGAGGGTTGAGGATTGAGGATTGATGTTTGAGGATTGAGGACGATGTCTGACGGTTGAGGATTGAGGTTTGAGGATTGAGGATTGAGGATTGAGGACTGAGGGTTGAGGATTGAGGGTTGTGGATTGAGGACGATGACTGAGGGTTGAGGATTGATGTTTGAGGTCTGAGGATTGAGGATTGAGGATTGAGAATTGAGGATTGAGTATTGAGCATTGAAGATTGAGTATTGGGTGTTGAGGAATGAAGAATGAGGATTGAGGATTGAGGATTGAGGATTGAGGTTTGAGGATTGAGGGTTGAAAATTGAGGATTGAGGATAGAGGAGTGAGGATTGGGGATTGAAGATTGAGGATTGGGGACGGAGTGTTTAGGGTTGAGTGATGAGTATTGATGTTTGTGGATAGAGATTTGAAGATTGCAGAATGAGTATTGAGTATTGAAACCTGCGAATTGAGGATACTCTATTGAGGATTGAGGATTGACAGCCGATTGTTGAGGACTCAGGCCTGAAGATTGGGGATTCAGGATTGAGTATTCAGTATTGAGGTTTGAGGACTGAGGATTGAGGGTTGAGGATTGAGGATTGAGGATTGAGGACTGAAGACTGAGGATTGGGTATTGAGGATTGAACATTGAATATTGATGATTGAAGATTGAGGATTGAGGATTGATGGTTGTGGATTGAGGACGAGGACTGAGGGTTGAGTGTTGATGTTTGAAGTCTGAGGATTGAGGATTGAGGATTGAGAATTGAGGATTGAGGATTGAGAATTGAAGATTGAGGATATGGTATTGAGGATTGAAGAATGAGGACTGAGGAGTGAGGACTGAGGATTGAGGATTGCAGTTTTTGTATTGAGGATTGAAGATTGAGGATTGAGTATTGAGGATTGAGGATTGGGGATTGAGGATTGAGGATTGAGGTTTGAGGTTTGAGGACGAGGACTGACGGTTGAGGATTGAGGTTTGAGGATTGAGGATTGAGGATTGAGGATTGAAGATTGAGTATTGAGGGTTGAAGCCGGGCGATTGAGGATTGAGGATTGAGGATTGACGATTGAGGATGGAGGATTGAAGATTGAGTATTGAGGATTGAAGATTGAGGATCGAGGATTGAGGATTGAGGATTGAGTATTGAGTATTGAAGATTGAGCATTCATGACTCAGGATTGAGTATTGAGGATTGACGATCGAGAATTGAGTATTGAGGATTGTGGATTGAAGATTGAGTATTTACGATTGAATACTGAGGATTGAGGATTGATGATTGAAGATTGAGGACTGAGTGTTGAGTGTTGAGTGATGAGAATTGATGTTTGTGGATTGATATTTGAAGATTGAAGATTGAGGATTGAGTATTGAAAACTGTGAATTGAGGATATTCTATTGAGGATTGATGATTGACCATTGATTGCTGAGGACTGAGTGCTGAAAATTGAGAATTCAGGATTGAGGTTTCAGGATTGAGGTTTGAGGACTGAGGATTGAGGGTTGAGGATTGATGATTGAGGATTGACCCTTGAGGATTGAGGATAGGAGATTGAGGATTGAAGATTGAGGACTGAGGATTGAGGATCAGGGATTGCGGATTGAGGATTGAAGATTGAGTATTGATGATTGAGGATTGAGGATTGAGGATTGAGGATTGAGGGATGAGGATTGAGGACGGGGACTGAGGTTTGAGGATTGAGAATTGAGGATTGAGGATTGAGGATTGAGGATTGAAGATTGAGGATTGGGGATTGAGGATTGAAGATTCAGGGTTCAGGATTGAGGACTGAGGATTGAGGATTGAGGATTGAGCATTGAGGATTGAAGATTGAGAATTGAGGATTGAGGATTGAGCATTGAGAATTGAGTATGAGGACTGAGGGTTGAGGATTGAGGTTTGAGGAATGAGGATTGAGAATTGAGGATTGAGGATTGAGGATTGAGGATTGAGGATTGAGTATTGAAGATTGAGCATTCAGGACTGAGTATTGAGTATTGAGGATTGAGGATTGTGGATTGAGGATCGAAGATTGAGTATTGAGGATGAGGACTGGGGGTTGAGGATTGAGGATTGAGTATTGAAGGTTGAGTATTCATGCCTGAGGATTGAGGATTGAGGATTGAGGATTGAGGATTGAGGATTGAGGATTGAGGATTGAGGACTGAGGATTGAGGATTGAGGACTGAAGATTGAATATTGATGATTGAAGATTGAGGATTGAGTATTGATGGTTGTGGATTGAGGACGAGGAGTGAGGGTTGAGTATTGCTGTTTGAGGTCTGAGGATTGAGGACTGAGGATTGAGAATTGAGGATTGAGGATAGAGGATTGAAGATTGTGGATTTGGTATTGAGGATTGAAGAATGAGGATTGAGGATTGAGGATTGAGGATTGAGGATTGAAGACTGAGTATTGAGGATTGAAGATTGAGGATTGAGGATTGAGGATTGAGGATTGAGGATTGAGGATTGAGGACTGAATATTGAGTATTGAGGATTGAAGATTTAGGATTGAGGATTGAGGATTGAGGATTGAGGATGGAGGATTTAGGATTGAGGATTGAGGATTGAGGATTGAGGACTGAAGATTGTGTATTGAGGATTGAAGATTGAGGATTGGGGATTGAGGATTGAGGATTGAGGATTGAAGATTGAGGATTGGGGATTGAGTATTGACGATTGAGGATTGAGTATTGAGGATTGAGAATTGAGGATTGATTATTGAAGATTGAGTATTGAGGATTGAAGATTGAGGATTGAGGATTGAGGATTGAGGATTGAGGATGAGGGCTGAGGGTTGAGGATTGAGGTTTGAGGACTGAGGGCTGAGGATTGAGGATTGAGAATTGAGGATTGAGTATTGAGTATTGTAGATTGAGGATTGGGTATTGCGGATTGAAGAATGTGGATTGAGGATTGAGGATTCAGGATTGAGGATTGAAGATTGAGGATTGAGGATTGATGTTTGAGGATTGAATATTGAGTATTGAGGATTGAAGATTGAGGATTGAGGATTGAGGGTTGAGGATTGAGGACGTGGACTGACGGTTGAGGATAGAGGTTTGAGGATTGAGGGTTGAGGATTGAGGACTGAGGATTGAGGATTGAGGATTGAGCACTGAGGATTGATGATTGAGGAATGGGGATTGAGGATTGATGATAGAGGATTAAGGATTGAGGATTGAGGATTGAGGATCTAGGATTGGAGATTGATTATTGAGGATTGAATATTGAGGATTGAGGATTGAGGATTGAGGATTGAGGATTGAAGATTGAGGATTGGGGACTGAGTGTTGAGGGCTGAGTGACGAGAATTGATGTTTGTGGATAGGGATTTGAAGATTGCAGGTTGAGTATTGAGTATTGAAACCTGTGAAGTGAGGATCTTCTATTGAGGATTGAGGATTGACAACTGATTGTTGAGGACTGAGTGCTGAAGATTGAGGATTCAGGATTGAGGATTCAGGATTGAGGTTTGAGGACTGAGGATTGAGGATTGAGGATTGACGATTGAGGATTGAGGATTGAGGATTGAAGATTGCGGATTGGGTATTGAGGATTGAACATTGAGGATTGAGGACTGAGGAATGAAGATTGAGGATTGGATGCTGAGGATTGAAGAATGTGGATTGATGATTGAGGATTGAGGATTGAGAATTGAGGATTGAAGATTGAGTATTGAGGATTGACGATTGAGGACTGAGGATTGAGGATTAAGGATTGAGCATTGAGGATTGAAGATTGAGGACTGGGGAATGAGGATTGAAGATTGAGGATTAAGGATTGAAGATTAGGGATTGAGTATCTAGGATTGGAGATTGATTATTGAGGATTGAATATTGAGGATTGAGGATTGATGATTGAGAATTGAGAATTGAGAATTGAGGATGAGGTCTGAGGGTTGAGGATTGAGGTTTGAGGAATGAGGATTGAGGGTTGAGGATTGAGGATTGAGGATTGAGGATTGAGGATTGAGGATTGAGAATTGAAGATTGAGTATTGATGATTGAAGATTGAGGATTGAGGATTGAGGTTTGAGGATTGAGGACGAGGTCTGACGGTTGAGGATTGAGGTTGGAGTATTGAGGATTGAGGATTGAGGACTGAGGATTGAGGATTAAGAATTGAGCATTGAGGATTGAAGGTTGAGGATTGAGGATTGATGTTTGAGAATTGAGAATTGAGAATTGAGAATTGAGGATGAGGACTGAGGGCTGAGGATTGAGGTTTGAGGAATGAGGATTGAGGGTTGAGGATTGAGGATTGATGTTTGAGGATTGAGGACGATGTCTGACGGTTGAGGATTGAGGTTTGAGGATTGAGGATTGAGGATTGAGGATTGAGGATTGGGGATTGAGGATTGAGGATTGAGGTTTGAGGTTTGTGGACGAGGACTGACGGTTGAGGATTGAGGTTTGAGGATTGAGGATTGAGGATTGAGGATTGAAGATTGAGTATTGAGGGTTGAAGCCGGGCGATTGAGGATTGAGGATTGAGGATTGACGATTGAGGATGGAGGATTGAAGATTGAGTATTGAGGATTGAAGATTGAGGATCGAGGATTGAGGATTGAGGATTGAGTATTGAGTATTGAAGATTGAGCATTCATGACTCAGGATTGAGTATTGAGGATTGACGATCGAGAATTGAGTATTGAGGATTGTGGATTGAAGATTGAGTATTTACGATTGAATACTGAGGATTGAGGATTGAGGATTGAAGATTGAGGACTGAGTGTTGAGTGTTGAGTGATGAGAATTGATGTTTGTGGATTGATATTTGAAGATTGAAGATTGAGGATTGAGTATTGAAAACTGTGAATTGAGGATATTCTATTGAGGATTGATGATTGACCATTGATTGCTGAGGACTGAGTGCTGAAAATTGAGAATTCAGGATTGAGGTTTCAGGATTGAGGTTTGAGGACTGAGGATTGAGGGTTGAGGATTGATGATTGAGGATTGACCCTTGAGGATTGAGGATAGGAGATTGAGGATTGAAGATTGAGGACTGAGGATTGAGGATCAGGGATTGCGGATTGAGGATTGAAGATTGAGTATTGATGATTGAGGATTGAGGATTGAGGATTGAGGATTGAGGGATGAGGATTGAGGACGGGGACTGAGGTTTGAGGATTGAGAATTGAGGATTGAGGATTGAGGATTGAGGATTGAAGATTGAGGATTGGGGATTGAGGATTGAAGATTCAGGGTTCAGGATTGAGGACTGAGGATTGAGGATTGAGGATTGAGCATTGAGGATTGAAGATTGAGAATTGAGGATTGAGGATTGAGCATTGAGAATTCAGTATGAGGACTGAGGGTTGAGGATTGAGGTTTGAGGAATGAGGATTGAGAATTGAGGATTGAGGATTGAGGATTGAGGATTGAGGATTGAGTATTGAAGATTGAGCATTCAGGACTGAGTATTGAGTATTGAGGATTGAGGATTGTGGATTGAGGATCGAAGATTGAGTATTGAGGATGAGGACTGGGGGTTGAGGATTGAGGATTGAGTATTGAAGGTTGAGTATTCATGCCTGAGGATTGAGGATTGAGGATTGAGGATTGAGGATTGAGGATTGAGGGTTGAGGATTGAGGACTGAGGATTGAGGATTGAGGACTGAAGATTGAATATTGATGATTGAAGATTGAGGATTGAGTATTGATGGTTGTGGATTGAGGACGAGGAGTGAGGGTTGAGTATTGCTGTTTGAGGTCTGAGGATTGAGGACTGAGGATTGAGAATTGAGGATTGAGGATAGAGGATTGAAGATTGTGGATTTGGTATTGAGGATTGAAGAATGAGGATTGAGGATTGAGGATTGAGGATTGAGGATTGAAGACTGAGTATTGAGGATTGAAGATTGAGGATTGAGGATTGAGGATTGAGGATTGAGGATTGAGGATTGAGGACTGAATATTGAGTATTGAGGATTGAAGATTTAGGATTGAGGATTGAGGATTGAGGATTGAGGATGGAGGATTTAGGATTGAGGATTGAGGATTGAGGATTGAGGACTGAAGATTGTGTATTGAGGATTGAAGATTGAGGATTGGGGATTGAGGATTGAGGATTGAGGATTGAAGATTGAGGATTGGGGATTGAGTATTGACGATTGAGGATTGAGTATTGAGGATTGAGAATTGAGGATTGATTATTGAAGATTGAGTATTGAGGATTGAAGATTGAGGATTGAGGATTGAGGATTGAGGATTGAGGATGAGGGCTGAGGGTTGAGGATTGAGGTTTGAGGACTGAGGGCTGAGGATTGAGGATTGAGAATTGAGGATTGAGTATTGAGTATTGTAGATTGAGGATTGGGTATTGCGGATTGAAGAATGTGGATTGAGGATTGAGGATTCAGGATTGAGGATTGAAGATTGAGGATTGAGGATTGATGTTTGAGGATTGAATATTGAGTATTGAGGATTGAAGATTGAGGATTGAGGATTGAGGGTTGAGGATTGAGGACGTGGACTGACGGTTGAGGATTGAGGTTTGAGGGTTGAGGGTTGAGGATTGAGGACTGAGGATTGAGGATTGAGGATTGAGCACTGAGGATTGATGATTGAGGAATGGGGATTGAGGATTGATGATAGAGGATTAAGGATTGAGGATTGAGGATTGAGGATCTAGGATTGGAGATTGATTATTGAGGATTGAATATTGAGGATTGAGGATTGAGGATTGAGGATTGAGGATTGAAGATTGAGGATTGGGGACTGAGTGTTGAGGGCTGAGTGACGAGAATTGATGTTTGTGGATAGGGATTTGAAGATTGCAGGTTGAGTATTGAGTATTGAAACCTGTGAAGTGAGGATCTTCTATTGAGGATTGAGGATTGACAACTGATTGTTGAGGACTGAGTGCTGAAGATTGAGGATTCAGGATTGAGGATTCAGGATTGAGGTTTGCGGACTGAGGATTGAGGATTGAGGATTGACGATTGAGGATTGAGGATTGAGGATTGAAGATTGCGGATTGGGTATTGAGGATTGAACATTGAGGATTGAGGACTGAGGAATGAAGATTGAGGATTGGATGCTGAGGATTGAAGAATGTGGATTGATGATTGAGGATTGAGGATTGAGAATTGAGGATTGAAGATTGAGTATTGAGGATTGACGATTGAGGACTGAGGATTGAGGATTAAGGATTGAGCATTGAGGATTGAAGATTGAGGACTGGGGAATGAGGATTGAAGATTGAGGATTAAGGATTGAAGATTAGGGATTGAGTATCTAGGATTGGAGATTGATTATTGAGGATTGAATATTGAGGATTGAGGATTGATGATTGAGAATTGAGAATTGAGAATTGAGGATGAGGTCTGAGGGTTGAGGATTGAGGTTTGAGGAATGAGGATTGAGGGTTGAGGATTGAGGATTGAGGATTGAGGATTGAGGATTGAGGATTGAGAATTGAAGATTGAGTATTGATGATTGAAGATTGAGGATTGAGGATTGAGGTTTGAGGATTGAGGACGAGGTCTGACGGTTGAGGATTGAGGTTGGAGTGTTGAGGATTGAGGATTGAGGACTGAGGATTGAGGATTAAGAATTGAGCATTGAGGATTGAAGGTTGAGGATTGAGGATTGATGTTTGAGAATTGAGAATTGAGAATTGAGAATTGAGGATGAGGACTGAGGGCTGAGGATTGAGGTTTGAGGAATGAGGACTGAGGGTTGAGGATTGAGGGTTGTGGATTGAGGACGATGACTGAGGGTTGAGGATTGATGTTTGAGGTCTGAGGATTGAGGATTGAGGATTGAGAATTGAGGATTGAGTATTGAGCATTGAAGATTGAGTATTGGGTGTTGAGGAAAGCAGAATGAGGATTGAGGATTGAGGATTGAGGATTGAGGTTTGAGGATTGAGGGTTGAAAATTGAGGATTGAGGATAGAGGAGTGAGGATTGGGGATTGAAGATTGAGGATTGGGGACGGAGTGTTTAGGGTTGAGTGATGAGTATTGATGTTTGTGGATAGAGATTTGAAGATTGCAGAATGAGTATTGAGTATTGAAACCTGCGAATTGAGGATACTCTATTGAGGATTGAGGATTGACAACCGATTGTTGAGGACTCAGGCCTGAAGATTGGGGATTCAGGATTGAGTATTCAGTATTGAGGTTTGAGGACTGAGGATTGAGGGTTGAGGATTGAGGATTGAGGATTGAGGACTGAAGACTGAGGATTGGGTATTGAGGATTGAACATTGAATATTGATGATTGAAGATTGAGGATTGAGGATTGATGGTTGTGGATTGAGGACGAGGACTGAGGGTTGAGTGTTGATGTTTGAAGTCTGAGGATTGAGGATTGAGGATTGAGAATTGAGGATTGAGGATTGAGAATTGAAGATTGAGGATATGGTATTGAGGATTGAAGAATGAGGACTGAGGAGTGAGGACTGAGGATTGAGTATTGCAGTTTTTGTATTGAGGATTGAAGATTGAGGATTGAGTATTGAGGATTGAGGATTGGGGATTGAGGATTGAGGATTGAGGTTTGAGGTTTGAGGACGAGGACTGACGTTTGAGGATTGAGGTTTGAGGATTGAGGATTGAGGATTGAGGATTGAAGATTGAGTATTGAGGATTGAAGCCGGGCGATTGAGGATTGAGGATTGAGGATTGACGATTGAGGATGGAGGATTGAAGATTGAGTATTGAGGATTGAAGATTGAGGATCGAGGATTGAGGATTGAGGATTGAGTATTGAGTATTGAAGATTGAGCATTCATGACTGAGGATTGAGTATTGAGGATTGACGATCGAGAATTGAGTATTGAGGATTGTGGATTGAAGATTGAGTATTTACGATTGAATACTGAGGATTGAGGATTGAGGATTGAAGATTGAGGACTGAGTGTTGAGTGTTGAGTGATGAGAATTGATGTTTGTGGATTGATATTTGAAGATTGAAGATTGAGGATTGAGTATTGAAAACTGTGAATTGAGGATATTCTATTGAGGATTGATGATTGACCATTGATTGCTGAGGACTGAGTGCTGAAAATTGAGAATTCAGGATTGAGGTTTCAGGATTGAGGTTTGAGGACTGAGGATTGAGGGTTGAGGATTGATGATTGAGGATTGACCCTTGAGGATTGAGGATAGGAGATTGAGGATTGAAGATTGAGGACTGAGGATTGAGGATCAGGGATTGCGGATTGAGGATTGAAGATTGAGTATTGATGATTGAGGATTGAGGATTGAGGATTGAGGATTGAGGGATGAGGATTGAGGACGGGGACTGAGGTTTGAGGATTGAGAATTGAGGATTGAGGATTGAGGATTGAGGATTGAAGATTGAGGATTGGGGATTGAGGATTGAAGATTCAGGGTTCAGGATTGAGGACTGAGGATTGAGGATTGAGGATTGAGCATTGAGGATTGAAGATTGAGAATTGAGGATTGAGGATTGAGCATTGAGAATTGAGTATGAGGACTGAGGGTTGAGGATTGAGGTTTGAGGAATGAGGATTGAGAATTGAGGATTGAGGATTGAGGATTGAGGATTGAGGATTGAGTATTGAAGATTGAGCATTCAGGACTGAGTATTGAGTATTGAGGATTGAGGATTGTGGATTGAGGATCGAAGATTGAGTATTGAGGATGAGGACTGGGGGTTGAGGATTGAGGATTGAGTATTGAAGGTTGAGTATTCATGCCTGAGGATTGAGGATTGAGGATTGAGGATTGAGGATTGAGGATTGAGGGTTGAGGATTGAGGACTGAGGATTGAGGATTGAGGACTGAGGATTGAGGATTGAGTATTGAGCATTGAGGGTTGAAGATTGAGGACTGGGGATTGAGGATTGAAGGTTGAGGATTAAGGATTGTGTATTGGGGATTGAGGATCTAGGATAGGAGATTGATTACTGAGGATTGAAGATTGAGGATTGAGGATCTAGGATTGGAGATTGATTATTGAGGATTGAAGATTGAGGATTGAAGATTGAGGATTGAGGATTGATGATTGAGGATTGAGGACTGAGGATTGGAGATTGAGTATTGAGGATTGAAGAATGAGAACAGAGGATAGAGGATTGAGGGTTGACGTTAGGGGATTGGGGATTGAGGATTGAGGATTGAAGAATGAGGACAGATGTTTGAGGATTGAGTGTTGAGGATTGATGATTGAGGATTGAGATTTGATGATTGAGTATTGTGAATTGAGTATAGAATCCTGAGAATTCAGGATATTCTATTGAGTATTGAAAACTGAGGATTGATAGTTGTGTATTGAGGATTGATGGCTGAGGGTTGTGTGGAATATTGAGGTTTGAGGATTGAGGATTGAGGATTGAGGATTGAGGATTGGGGATTGAGGACTGAAGATTGGGGATTGAGGATTGAGGATTGAGGACTGAAGATTGAGGATTGGGGATTGAGGATTGACGATTGACGATGGAGGATTGAGGATTGAGGATTGAGGATTGAGAATTGAGGATTGAGGATTGAAGATTGAGTATTGAAGATTGATGGTTGAGGATTGAGGATTGGGGATTGAGGATTGAGGATTGAGGTTTGAGGTTTGAGGACGAGGACTGACGGTTGAGGATTGAGGTTTGAGGACTGAGGATTGAGGATAGAGGATTGAGGATTGAGGATTGAAGATTGAGGATTGGCTATTGCGTATTGAAAATTTAGGATTGAGGACTGAAGATTGAATATTGATGATTGAAGATTGAGGATTGAGTATTGATGGTTGTGGATTGAGGACGAGGAGTGAGGGTTGAGTATTGCTGTTTGAGGTCTGAGGATTGAGGACTGAGGATTGAGAATTGAGGATTGAGGATAGAGGATTGAAGATTGTGGATTTGGTATTGAGGATTGAAGAATGAGGATTGAGGATTGAGGATTGAGGATTGAGGATTGAAGACTGAGTATTGAGGATTGAAGATTGAGGATTGAGGATTGAGGATTGAGGATTGAGGATTGAGGATTGCGGATTGAGGATTGAATATTGAGTATTGAGGATTGAAGATTTAGGATTGAGGATTGAGGATTGAGGATTGAGGTGGGAGGATTTAGGATTGAGGATTGAGGATTGAGGATTGAGGACTGAAGATTGTGTATTGAGGATTGAAGATTGAGGATTGGGGATTGAGGATTGAGGATGAGGGCTGAGGGTTGAGGATTGAGGTTTGAGGACTGAGGGCTGAGGATTGAGGATTGAGAATTGAGGATTGAGTATTGAGTATTGTAGATTGAGAATTGGGTATTGCGGATTGAAGAATGTGGATTGAGGATTGAGGATTCAGGATTGAGGATTGAAGATTGAGGATTGAGGATTGATGTTTGAGGATTGAATATTGAGTATTGAGGATTGAAGATTGAGGATTGAGGATTGAGGGTTGAGGATTGAGGACGTGGACTGACGGTTGAGGATTGAGGTTTGAGGATTGAGGGTTGAGGATTGAGGACTGAGGATTGAGGATTGAGGATTGAGCACTGAGGATTGATGATTGAGGAATGGGGATTGAGGATTGATGATAGAGGATTAAGGATTGAGGATTGAGGATTGAGGATCTAGGATTGGAGATTGATTATTGAGGATTGAATATTGAGGATTGAGGATTGAGGATTGAGGATTGAGGATTGAAGATTGAGGATTGGGTATTGAGGATTGAACATTGAGGATTGAGGACTGAGGAATGAAGATTGAGGATTGGATGTTGAGGATTGAAGAATGTGGATTGAGGATTGAGGATTGAGGATTGAGGATTGAGGATTGAAGATTGAGTATTGAGGATTGACGATTGAGGACTGAGGATTGAGGATTAAGGATTGAGCATTGAGGATTGAAGATTGAGGACTGGGGAATGAGGATTGAAGATTGAGGATTAAGGATTGAAGATTAGGGATTGAGTATCTAGGATTGGAGATTGATTATTGAGGATTGAATATTGAGGATTGAGGATTGATGATTGAGAATTGAGAATTGAGAATTGAGGATGAGGTCTGAGGGTTGAGGATTGAGGTTTGAGGAATGAGGATTGAGGGTTGAGGATTGAGGATTGAGGATTGAGGATTGAGGATTGAGGATTGAGAATTGAAGATTGAGTATTGATGATTGAAGATTGAGGATTGAGGATTGAGGTTTGAGGATTGAGGACGAGGTCTGACGGTTGAGGATTGAGGTTGGAGTATTGAGGATTGAGGATTGAGGACTGAGGATTGAGGATTAAGAATTGAGCATTGAGGATTGAAGGTTGAGGATTGAGGATTGATGTTTGAGAATTGAGAATTGAGAATTGAGAATTGAGGATGAGGACTGAGGGCTGAGGATTGAGGTTTGAGGAATGTGGATTGAGGGTTGAGGATTGAGGATTGATGTTTGAGGATTGAGGACGATGTCTGACGGTTGAGGATTGAGGTTTGAGGATTGAGGATTGAGGATTGAGGACTGAGGGTTGAGGATTGAGGGTTGTGGATTGAGGACGATGACTGAGGGTTGAGGATTGATGTTTGAGGTCTGAGGATTGAGGATTGAGGATTGAGAATTGAGGATTGAGTATTGAGCATTGAAGATTAAGTATTGGGTGTTGAGAAATGAAGAATGAGGATTGAGGATTGAGGATTGAGGATTGAGGTTTGAGGATTGAGGGTTGAAAATTCAGGATTGAGGATAGAGGAGTGAGGATTGGGGATTGAAGATTGAGGATTGGGGACGGAGTGTTTAGGGTTGAGTGATGAGTATTGATGTTTGTGGATAGAGATTTGAAGATTGCAGAATGAGTATTGAGTATTGAAACCTGCGAATTGAGGATACTCTATTGAGGATTGAGGATTGACAACCGATTGTTGAGGACTCAGGCCTGAAGATTGGGGATTCAGGATTGAGGATTCAGTATTGAGGTTTGAGGACTGAGGATTGAGGGTTGAGGATTGAGGATTGAGGATTGAGGACTGAAGACTGAGGATTGGGTATTGAGGATTGAACATTGAGTATTGAGGGTTGAGGATTGAGGATTGAGCATTGAGGATTGAAGATTGAATATTGATGATTGAAGATTGAGGATTGAGGATTGATGGTTGTGGATTGAGGACGAGGACTGAGGGTTGAGTGTTGATGTTTGAAGTCTGAGGATTGAGGATTGAGGATTGAGAATTGAGGATTGAGGATTGAGAATTGAAGATTGAGGATATGGTATTGAGGATTGAAGAATGAGGACTGAGGAGTGAGGACTGAGGATTGAGGATTGCAGTTTTTGTATTGAGGAATGAAGATTGAGGATTGAGTATTGAGGATTGAGGATTGGGGATTGAGGATTGAGGATTGAGGTTTGAGGTTTGAGGACGAGGACTGACGGTTGAGGATTGAGGTTTGAGGATTGAGGATTGAGGATTGAGGATTGAATATTGAGTATTGAGGATTGAAGATTTAGGATTGAGGATTGAGGATTGAGGATTGAGGATGGAGGATTTAGGATTGAGGGTTGAGGATTGAGGATTGAGGATTGACCCTTGAGGATTGAGGATAGGAGATTGAGGATTGAAGATTGAGGACTGAGGATTGAGGATCAGGGATTGCGGATTGAGGATTGAAGATTGAGTATTGATGATTGAGGATTGAGGATTGAGGATTGAGGATTGAGGGATGAGGATTGAGGACGGGGACTGAGGTTTGAGGATTGAGAATTGAGGATTCAGGATTGAGGATTGAGGATTGAAGATTGAGGATTGGGGATTGAGGATTGAAGACTCAGGGTTCAGGATTGAGGACTGAGGATTGAGGATTGAGGATTGAGCATTGAGGATTGAAGATTGAGGACTGGGGATTGAGGATTGAAGATTGAGGATTAAGGATTGAGGATTGATGATTGAGAATTAAGGATTGAGGATTGAGCATTGAGAATTGAGGACGAGGACTGAGGGTTGAGGATTGAGGTTTGAGGAATGAGGATTGAGGATTGAGGACTGAGGATTGAGGGTTGAGGATTGATGATTGAGGATTGACCCTTGAGGATTGAGGATAGGAGATTGAGGATTGAAGATTGAGGACTGAGGATTGAGGATCAGGTATTGCGGATTGAGGATTGAAGATTGAGTATTGATGATTGAGGATTGAGGATTGAGGATTGAGGATTGAGGGATGAGGATTGAGGACGGGGACTGAGGTTTGAGGATTGAGAATTGAGGATTGAGGATTGAGGATTGAGGATTGAAGATTGAGGATTGGGGATTGAGGATTGAAGATTCAGGGTTCAGGATTGAGGACTGAGGATTGAGGATTGATGATTGAGCATTGAGTATTGAAGATTGAGAATTGAGGATTGAGGATTGAGCATTGAGAATTGAGTATGAGGACTGAGGGTTGAGGATTGAGGTTTGAGGAATGAGGATTGAGAATTGAGGATTGAGGATTGAGGATTGAGGATTGAGGATTGAGGATTGAGGGTTGAGGATTGAGGACTGTGGATTGAGGATTGAGGACTGAGGATTGAGGATTGAGTATTGAGCATTGAGGGTTGAAGATTGAGGACTGGGGATTGAGGATTGAAGGTTGAGGATTAAGGATTGAGTATTGGGGATTGAGGATCTAGGATAGGAGATTGATTACTGAGGATTGAAGATTGAGGATTGAGGATCTAGGATTGGATATTGATTATTGAGGATTGAAGATTGAGGATTGAATATTGAGGATTGAGGATTGAGGATTGTGGATTGAGTATTTAAGATGGAGTATTCATGTCTGAGGATTGAGGTTTGAGGATTGAGGATTGAGGATTGAAGATTGAGGATTGAGGATTGAGGATTGAGGATGGAGGATGAGGACTGAGGGTTGAGGATTGCTGTTTGAGGAATGAGGATTGAGGATTGAGGATTGAGGATTGAGGATTGAGGATTGAGTATTGGAGATTGAGGATTGAAGACTGAGGATTGAGTATTGAGAATTGACAACTGAGGATTGAAGATTGAGTATTGAGGATCGAAGATTGAGGATTGAGGATTCAGGATTGAAGATTGAGGACTGAGTGTTGAGGGTTGAGTGATGAGAATAGATGTTTGTGGATGGAGACTTGAATATTAAAGATTGAGAACTGGGTATTGAAAACTGAGAATTCAGGATATTCAATTGAGTATTGAGAATTGAGCATTGATGGTTGAGCATTGAGGATTGGTGGTTGCGTGTTGTGTGCTGAATATTGAGGATTGAGGATTTTAGGGTTGACGATTGAGGATTGAAGATTGAGTATTGAGGATTGAAGACTGCGGATTGCGGATTGAGGACTGAGGATTGAGGATTGAGGATTGAAGGTTGAAGATTGAGTACTGAGGATTGAAGATTGAGGATTGAGGATTGAGGATTGAGGATTGAGGATTGAGTATTAATGATAGAGGATTGGGGTTTGAGGATTGACGATTGAGGATTGAGGATTGAGTATTGAGGATTGCAGATTGAGGATTGAGGATTGAGGATTGAAGAATGAGGATTGAGGATTGAGGATTGTGGATTGATGTGTGAGGATTGAGGATTCAGTGTTGAGGATTCGGGATTGAGGTTTGAGGACTGAGAATTGAGGTGTGAGGATTGAGGATTGAGGATTGACTCTTGAGGATTGAGGATTGACTCTTGAGGATTGAGGATTGAGAATGGAGGATTGAAGAGAGAGGACCGAGTGTTGAGGATTGAGTGTTGAGAATTGATGTTTGAGGATTGAAGGTTGAGGATTGAGGACGAGGACTGACGGTTGAGGATTGAGGTTTGAATATTGAGTATTGAGAATTGAGGATTGATGGTTGAGTATTGAGAATTGATGGTTGATGGTTGTGTGTTGAATATTGAGGATTGAGTATTGAGGATTGAAGATTGAGTATTGAGGATTGAAGGTTGATGATTGAGGATTGAGGATTGATGATTGAGGATTGAGGATTGAGGATTGAGTATTGAAGATTGATAATTGATGTCTGAGTATTGAGGATTGAACATTGAGGATTGGGGATTCAGGATTGAGGATTGAGGATGATCGCTGAGGGTTGAGGATTGAGGATTGAGGATCGAGGATTGAAGATTGAGTATTGAGGATTGAGGATTGAGGATTGAGGAATGAGTATTGAAGGTTGAGGATTGATGATTGTGGATTGAGGACTGAGGACTGAGGATTGAGGATTGAGGATTGAGGATTCAGGATTGAGGATTGAGGATGAGGGCTGAGGGTTGAGGATTGAGGATTGAGGATTGAGGATTGAAGATTGAGTATTGAGGATTGAGGATTGAGGATTGAGGATTGAGGATTGAGTATTGAGGATTGAAGATTGAGGTTTGAGTGTTGAGGATTGAAGATTGAGGATTGAGGATAGAGGATTGAGGATTGAGGAATGAGTATTGAAGATTGAGGATTGAGGATTGATGATTGTGGATTGAGGACTGACGATTGAGGATTGAGAATTGAGGATTGAAGACTGAGTATTGAGGATTGAAGATTGAGGATTGAGGATTCAGGATTGAGGATTGAAGATGAGGGCTGAGGGTTGAGGATTGAGGATTGAGGATTGAGGATTGATGATTGGGGATTGAGTATTGAAGATTGAGGATTGATGACTGAGGATTGAGGATTGAGTATTGATGATTGAGGATTGAGGATTGAAGATTGAGTATGGAGGATTGAAGATTGAGGATTGAGGATTGAGGATTGAAGATTGAGGACTGAGTGTTGAGGGTTGAGTGATGAGAATTGATGTCTGTGGATTGAGATTTGAAGATTGAAGATTGGGGATTCAGTATTGAAAACTGTGAATTGAGGATATTCTATTGAGGATTGAGGATTGACAATTGATACTTGCGGACTGAGGGATGAAGATTGAGCATTCAGGATTGAGGATTCGGAATTGAGGTTTGAGGACTGAGGATTGACGGTTGAGGATTGAGGATTGAGGTTTGACGCTTGGGGATAGAGGATTGGGGATGGAGGATTGAAGAGAGAGGACCGCGTGTTGAGGATTGAGTGTTGAGAATTGATGTTTGAGGATCGAGATTTGATTATAGAATATCGTGGATTGAGTATTGAATCATGAGAATTCAGGATATTCTATTGAGTATTGAGAATTGAGGATTGATGGTTGAGTATTGAGAATTGATGGTTAATGGTTGTGTGTTGAATATTGAGGATTGAGTATTGAGGATTGAAGATTGAGTATTGAGGATTGAAGGTTGATGATTGAGGATTGAGGATTGATGATTGAGGATTGAGGATTGAGGATTGAGTATTGAGGATTGATGATTGATGTCTGAGTATTGAGGATTGAACATTGAGGATTGGGGATTCAGGATTGAGGATTGAGGATGATCGCTGAGGGTTGAGGATTGAGGATTGAGGATTGAGGATTGAAGATTGAGTATTGAGGATTGAGGATTGAGGATTGAGGAATGAGTATGGAAGATTGAGGATTGATGATTGTGGATTGAGGACTGAGGATTGAGGATTGAGGGTTGAGGATTGAGGATTGAGGATTGAGGATTGAGGATTGAAGATTGAGTACTGAGGATTGAAGATTGAGGATTGAGGATTGAGCATTGAAGATTCAGGACTGAGTGTTGAGGGTTGAGTGATGAGAATTGATGTTTGTGGATGGAGACTTGAAGATTGAAGATTGAGGATTGAGTATTGAAAACTGAGAATTCAGGATATTCTATTGAGTACTGAAAATGGAGGATTGATGGTTGAGTATTGAGGATTGATGGTTCAGTGTTGTTTGTTGAATATTGAGGATTGAGGACTGAGGATTGAGCATTGAGGATTGAGGATTGAAGATTGAGTATTGAGGATTGAAGATTGAGGATTGAGTATTGAAGATTGAGGATTGAAGATTGAGGGCTATGTGTTGAGTGTTGAGTGATGAGAATTGAGGTTTGAGTATTGAGGATTGAGAATTGAGGATTGAGGATTGAAGATTTAGTATTGAGGATTGAAGATTGAGGACTGAGGATTCAGGATTGATGATTGACGACTGAGTGTTGAGGGTTGCGTGATGGGAATTGATGTTTGTGTTTTGAGATTTGAAGATTGAAGAATGGGGATTGAGTATTGAAAGCTGTGAATTGAGGATATTCTATTGAAGATTGAGGATTGACAATTGATTGTTGAGGACTGAGGTCTGAAGATTGAGAATTCAGGATTGAGGATACGGGATTGAGGTTTGAGGACTGAGAATTGAGGGTTGAGGATTCAGGATTGAGGATTGACGCATGAGGATTGAGGATTGAGGATGGAGGATTGAAGAGAGAGGACTGAGTCTTGAGGATAGAGTGTTGAGAACTGATGTTTGAGGATTGAGATTTGATTATTGAATATTGTGGATTGAGTATGGAACCATGAGAATTCAGGATATTCTATTGAGTATTGAGAATTGAGTATTGATGGTTGAGTATTGATAATTGATGGTTGAGGGTTGTGTGTTGAATATTGAGGATTGAGGATTGAGGACTGAAGATTGAGGATTGAGGATTGAAGATTGAGTATTGATGATTGAAGATTGTGGATTGAGGGTTGACGTTTGAGGATTGAGGACGAGGACTGACGGTTGAGGAGTGAGGATTGAGGATTGAGGATTGAGGATTGAGGATTGAAGTTTGAGGATTGAGGATTGAAGTTTGTGGACTGAGGATTGAGGATTGAAGAATGAGGACTGAGAGTTGAGGGTAGAGTGATGAGAGTTGATGTTTGTGGATTGAGATTTGAAGATAGAAGATTGGGGATTGAGTATTGAAAACTGTGAATTGATGATATTCTATTGAGCATTGAGGATTGGCAACTGATTGTTGCGGACTGAGGGATGAAGATTGAGCATTCAGGATTGAGGATACGGAATTGTGGTTTGAGGTCTGAGGATTGTGGCATGATGATTGAGGATTGAGGATTGACGCTTGAGGATAGAGGATTGAGGATGGAGGATTGAAGAGAGAGGACAGAGTGTTGAGGATTGAGTGTTGAGAATTGATGTTTGAGGATTGAGATTTGATTATTGAATATTGTGGATTGAGTATTGAACCATGAGAATTCCGGATATTCTATTGAGTATTGGGATTTGGGGATTGATGGGTGAGTATTGTGGATTGATGGTTGAGGGTTGTGTGTTGAATATTGAGGATTGAAGATTGAGAATTGAGGATTGAGGATAGAGAATTGAGAATTCTGGATGAGGATTGAGGGTTGAGGATTGAGGACTGAGGAATGAGGATTGAGGTTTGAAGATTGAGGATTGAGGATTGAGGATTGAGGATTGAGGATTGAGGATTGAGTATTGAGGATTGAAGATTGAGGATTGAGGATTGAGGATTGAAGATGCAGGACTGAGTGTTGAGGGTTGAGTGATGATAATTGATGTTTGTGGATGGAGACTTGAAGATTGAAGATTGAGGATTGAGTATTGAAAACTGAGAATTCAGGATATTTTATTGAGTACTGAGAATTGAGGGTTGATGGTTGAGTATTGAGGGTTGATGGTTGAGGGTTGTTTGCTGAATATTGAGGATTGAAGATTGAGTATTGAGGATTGAAGATTGAGGATCGAGGATTGAGGATTGAAGATTGAGGTTTGGGTATTGAGGATGGAGGATTGAAGATTCAGGATTGAGGATTAAGGATTGATTGTTGAGGATTGAGGACTGGAGATTGAGTATTGAGGATTGAAGATTGAGGACTGAGGACTGAGGATTGAGGATTGAGGATTAAGGATTGAGGAATGAAGATTGAGGATTGAGGATTGTGGATTGAAGATTGAATATTGAGGATTGAGGATTGAGTATTGAGGATTGAGGATTGAGGATTGAAGATTGAGTATTGAGGATTGAGAATTGAGGATTGAGGATTGAAGGTTGAGTATTGAGTATTGAGGACAGGGGATTGAGGTATGAATATTGAGGATTAACGATTGAGGATTGGGGATTGAGGATCTAGGATTGGATATTGATTATTGAGGATTGAAGATTGAGTATTGATGATGAAGATTGAGGATTGAGGATTGAGGATTGAGGATTGAGGATTGAAGATTGAGTATTGATGATTGAAAATTGAGGATTGAGGATTGAGGGTTGAGGATTGAGTTTTGAGGACTGAGGATTGAGGGTTGAGGATTGATGATTGAGGTTTGACGCTTGAGGATTGAGGATAGGAAATTGAGGATTGAAGATTGAGGACTGAGGATTGAGGATCAAGGATTGAGGATTGAGGATTGAAGATTGAGTATTGATGATTGAGGTTTGAGGATTGAGGATTGAACTTTGAGTATTGAGGATTGAAGGTTCAGGATTGAGGATTGAGGTTTGAGTATTGAGGATTAAGGATTGAGGAATGAGGATTGAGGATTGAGGACTGAGGATTGAGGACTGATTATTGAGCATTGAGGATTGAAGATTGAGGGCTGGGGATTGAGAATTGAGGATTCAGGATTGAAGATTGAGGATTGAGGATTGACGATTGAGGATTGAGGATTGAAGATTGAGTATTGATGATTGAAGATTGAAGATTGAGGATTGAGTATTGAAAACTGTGAATTGAGGATATTCTATTGAGGATTGATGATTGACAATTGATTGCTGAGGACTGAGGGCAGAAAATTGAGATTTCAGGATTGAGGTTTCAGGATTGAGGTTTGAGGACTGAGAATTGGGGGTTGAGGATTGAGGATTCAGGATTGAAGATTGAGGATTGAGGATTGAGGATTGAGGATTGAGGATTGAGGATTGAAAATTGAGGATTGAGGATTGACGACTGAGGATTGAGGATCAAGTATTGAGGATTGAGGATTGAAGACTGAGTATTGAGGATTGAGGATTGAGGATTGAGGGTTGAGGATTGAGGATTGAGGGATGAGGATTGAGGACGGGGACTGAGGGTTGAGAATTGAGGACTGAGGATCGAGGATTGAGAATTGAAGATTGAGGTTTGGGTATTGACGATGGAGGATTGAAGATTCAGGATTGAGGATTAAGGATTGATTGTTGAGGATTGAGGATTGGAGGTAGAGTATTGAGGGTTGAAGGTTGAGGACTGAGGTCTGTGGATTGAGGATTAAGGATTGAGGAATGAAGATTGAGGATTGAGGATTGTGGATTGCAGATTGAGTATTGAGGATTGACGATTGAGGATTGAGTATTGAGGATTGAGGATTGAAGATTGAGTATTTAGGATTGAAGTTTGAGGATTGAGGATTGAGGATTGAAGATTGAGGACTGAGTGTTGAGTGCTGAGTGATGAGAATTGATGTTTGTGGATTGATATTTGAAGATTGAAGATTGAGGATTGAGTATTGAAAACTGAGAATTGAGAATATTCTATTGAGGATTGATGATTGACAATTGATTGCTGAGGACTGAGGGCTGAAAATTGAGATTTCAGGATTGAGGTTTCAGGATTGAGGTTTGAGGACTGAGAATTGGGGGTTGAGGATTGAGGATTGAGTTTTGACGCTTGAGGATTGAGGATAGGAGATTGAGGATTGAAGATTGAGGACTGAGGATTGAGGACCAAGGATTGAGGATTGAGGATTGAAGGTTGAGTATTGATGATTGAGGATTGAGGATTGAGGATTGGGGATTGAGGATTGAGGATTGAGGGATGAGGATTGAGGACGGGGACTGAGGGTTGAGGATTGAGAATTGAGGATTGAGGATTGAGGACTGAGGATTGAAGATTGAGGATTGAGGATTGAGGATTGAGGATTGAAGATTGAGGACTGAGTGTTGAGTGTTGAGTTATGAGAATTGAGGATTGAGTATTGAGGATTGAGAATTGAGGATTGAGGATTGAAGATTGAGTATTGAGGATTGAAGATTGAGGATTGAGGATTGAGGATTGATGATTGAGGCCTGAGTGTTGAGGGTTGAGTGATGGGAATTGATGTTTGTGTTTTGAGGTTTGAAGATTGAAGAATGGGGATTGAGTATTGAAAACGGTGAATTGAGGATATTCTATTGAAGATTGAGGATTGACAATTGAATGTTGAGGACTGAGGGCTGAAGATTGAGAATTCAGGATTGAGTATTCGGGATTGAGGTTTGAGGAGTGAGAATTGAGGTTTGAGGATTGAGGATTGAGGATTGACGCATGAGGATTGAGAAATGAGGATTGAGGATTGAGGACTGAGGATTGGAGATTGAGTATTGACGTTTGAAGACTGAGGACTGAGGATTGAGGATTGAGGATTGACGTTAGAGGAATGAGGATTGAGGATTGAGGATTGAAGAATGAGGACAGATGTTTGAGGATTGAGTGTTGAGGATTGATGACTGAGGATTGAGATTTGATGATTGAGTATTGTGTATTGAGTATAGAATCATGAGAATTCAGGATATTCTATCGAGTATTGAAAACTGAGGATTGATAGTTGAGTACTGAGGATTGATGTTTGAGGGTTGTGTGTAGAATATTGAGATTTGAGGATTGAAGGTTGAGGATTGAGGATTGAGGATTGGGGTTGAGGACTGAAGATTGAGGGTTGAGGACTGAGGATTGAGGATTGACTATTGAGCATTGAGGATTGGAGATTGAGGACTGGGGATTGAGGATTGAGGATTGAGGATTGAAGTTTGAGTATTGAGGATTGAAGGTTCAGGATTGAGGATTGAGGTTTGAGTATTGAGGATTAAGGATTGAGGAATGAGGATTGAGGATTGAGGACTGAGGATTGTGGACTGATTATTGAGCATTGAGGATTGAAGATTGAGGGCTGGGGATTGAGAATTGAGGATTCAGGATTGAAGATTGAGGATTGAGGATTGAGGATTGAGGATTGAGGATTGAAGATTGAGTATTGATGATTGAAGATTGAAGATTGAGGATTGAGTATTGAAAACTGTGAATTGAGGATATTCTATTGAGGATTGATGATTGACAATTGATTGCTGAGGACTGAGGGCTGAAAATTGAGATTTCAGGATTGAGGTTTCAGGATTGAGGTTTGAGGACTGAGAATTGGGGGCTGAGGACTGAGGATTGAGGTTTGACGCTTGAAGATTGAGGATAGGAGATTGAGGATTGAAGATTGAGGACTGAGGATTGAGGATCAAGGATTGCGGATTGAGGATTGAAGATTGAGTATTGATGATTGAGGATTGAGGATTGAGGATTGGGGATTGAGGATTGAGGATTGAGGGATGAGGATTGAGGACGGGGACTGAGGGTTGAGGATTGAGAATTGAGGATTGAGGACTGAGGACTGAGGATTGAAGATTGAGGATTGAGGATTGAGGATTGAGGATTGAAGATTGAGGACTGAGTGTTGAGTGTTGAGTTATGAGAATTGAGGATTGAGTATTGAGGATTGAGAATTGAGGATTGAGGATTGAGGATTGATGATTGAGGGCTGAGTGTTGAGGGTTGAGTGATGGGAATTGATGTTTGTGTTTTGAGATTTGAAGATTGAATAATGGGGATTGAGTATTGAAAACGGTGAATTGAGGATATTCTATTGAAGATTGAGGATTGATAATTGATTGTTGAGGACTGAGGGCTGAAGATTGAGAATTCAGGATTGAGGATTCGGGATTGAGGTTTGAGGAGTGAGAATTGAGGTTTGAGGATTGAGGATTGAGGATTGACGCATGAGGATTGAGGATTGAGAATGGAGGATTGAAGAGAGAGGACTGAGTGCTGAGGATAGAGTGTTGAGAATTGATGTTTGCGGATTGAGATTTGATTATTGAATATTGTGGATTGAGTATTGAACCATGAGAATTCAGGATATTCCATTGAGCATTGAGAATTGATAATTCATGGTTGAGTATTGAGAATTGATGGTTGATGGTTGTGTGTTGAATATTGAGGATTGAGGATTGAGTATTGAGGATTGAGGATTGAGGATTGAAGATTGAGCATTGAGGATTGAGTATTGTGGATTGAGGATTGAAGGTTGAGTATTGAGGATTGAGGACTGGGAATTGAGGTATGAAGATTGAGGATTAACGATTGAGGATTGGGGATTGAGGATCTAGGATTGGATATTGATTGTTGAGGATTGAAGATTGAGTATTGATGATTGAAGATTGAGGATTGAGGATTGAGGATTGAGGATTGTGGATTGAAGATTGAGGTTTGGGTATTGAGGATGGAGGATTGAAGATTCAGGATTGAGGATTAAGGATTGATTGTTGAGGATTGAGGATTGGAGATTGACGCATGAGGATTGAGGATTGAGGATGGAGGATTGAAGAGAGAGGACTGAGTGTTGAGGATAGAGTGTTGAGAATTGATGTTTGAGGATTGAGATTTGATTATTGAGTATTGTGGATTGAGTATTGAACCATGAGAGTTCATGATATTCTATTGAGTATTGAGAATTGAGGATTGATGGTTGAGTACTGATAATTGATGGTTGAGGTTTGTGTGTTGAATATTGAGGATTGAGGATTGAGAATTGAGGATTGAGGATTGAAGATTGAGGATTAACGATTGAGGATTGGGGATTCAGGATCTAGGATTGGAGATTGATTATTGAGGATTGAAGATTAAGTATTGATGATTGAAGATTGAGGATTGATGATTGAGGATTGAGGATTGAGGATTGAAGATTGAGTATTGATGATTGAAACATGAGGATTGAGGATTGAGGGTTGAGGATTGAGGACGAGGACTGAGGGTTGAGGATTTGGGACTGAGGTTTGAGAATTGAGGACTGAGGATCGAGGATTGAGGATTGAAGGTTGAGGTTTGGGTATTGAGGATGGAGGATTGAAGATTCAGGATTGAGGATTAAGGATTGACTGTTGAGGATTGAGGATTGGAGATTGACGCATGAGGATTGAGGATTGAGGATGGAGGATTGAAGAGAGAGGACTGAGTGTTGAGGATAGAGTGTTGAGGATTGATGTTTGAGGATTGAGATTTGATTATTGAATGTTGTGGATTGAGTATTGAACCATGAGAGTTCATGATATTCTATTGAGTATTGAGAATTGAGTATTGATGGTTGAGTATTGATAATTGATGGTTGAGGTTTGTGTGTTGAATATTGAGGATTGAGGATTGAGAATTGAGGATTGAGGATTGAAGGTTGAGGATTAACGATTGAGGATTGGGGATTGAGGATCCAGGATTGGAGATTGATTATTGAGGATTGAAGATTGAGTATTGATGATTGAAGATTGAGGATTGAGTATTGAGGATTGAAGATTGTGGACTGAGGACTGAGGATTGAGGATTGAGGATTAAGGATTGGGGAATGAAGATTGAGGATTGAGGATTGTGGATTGAAGATTTAGCATTGGGGATTGACGATTGAGGATTCGGTATTGAGGATTGAGGATTGAAGATTGAGTATTTAGGATTGAATACTGAGGATTGAGGATTGAGGATTGAAGATTGAGGACTGAGTGTTGAGTGTTGAGTGATGAGAATTGATGTTTGTGGATTGATATTTGAAGATTGAAGATTGAGGATTGAGTATTGAAAACTGTTAATTGAGGATATTCTACTGAGGATTCATGATTGACAATTGATTTCTGAGGACTCAGAGCTGAAAATTGAGATTTCAGGATTGAGGTTTCAGGATTGAGGTTTGAGGACTGAGAATTGGGGGTTGAGGATTGAGGATTGAGGTTTGACGCTTGAGGATTGAGGATAGGAGATTGAGGATTGAAGATTGAGGACTGAGGATTGAGGATCAAGGATTGCGGATTGAGGATTGAAGATTGAGTATTGATGATTGAGGATTGAGGATTGAGGATTGGGGATTGAGGATTGAGGATTGGGGATTGAGGATTGAGGATTGAGGGATGAGGATTGAGAATTGAGGATTGAGGATTGAGGATTGAAGATTGAGGACTGAGTGTTGAGTGTTGAGTGATGAGAGTTGAGGATTGTGTATTGAGGATTGAGAATTGAGGATTGAGGATTGAAGATTGAGTATTGAGGATTGAAGATTGAGGATTGAGGATTGAGGATTGATGACTGAGGGCTGAGTGTTGAGGGTTGAGTGATGGGAATTGATGTTTGTGTTTTGAGATTTGAAGATTGAAGAATGGGGATTGAGTATTGAAAACTGTGAATTGAGGATATTCTATTGAAGATTGAGGATTGACAATTGATTGTTGAGGACTGAGGGCTGAAGATTGAGAATTCAGGATTGAGGATTCGGGATTGAGGTTTGAGGACTGAGAATTGAGGTTTGAGGATTGAGGATTGAGGATTGGAGATTGATTATTGAGGATTGAAGATTGAGTATTGATGATTGAAGATTGAGTGTTGATGATTGAGGATTGAGGATTGAGGATTGAAGATTGAGTATTGATGATTGAAACTTGAGGATTGAGGATTGAGGATTGAGGATTGAGGATTGAGGACTGAGGATTGAAGATCGAGTATTGAGGATTGAGAATTGAGGACTGGGGATTGAGGATTGAAGATTGAGGATTGAGGATTGAGGATTGGGGATTGAGGATCTAGGATTGGAGATTGATTATTGAGGATTGAAGAGTGAGAATTGAGGATTGAGGATTGAGCATTGAGAATTGAGGATGAGGACTGAGGGTTGAGGATTGAGGTTTGAGGAATGAGGATTAAGGATTGAGGATTGAGGATTGAGGATTGAGGATTGAGGATTGAGTATTGAAGATTGAGTGTTCATGACTGAGGATTGAGGATTGAGGATTGAGGATTGAGGATTGAGGATTGAGGATTGAAGATTGAGTATTGAGGATTGAAGATTGTGGAATGAGGATTGAGGATTGAGGATTGAGGATTGAGGATTGAGTATTGATGATTGAAGATTGAGTGTTGAGGATTGAGGGGTGAGGATTGAGGACGAGGACTGACGGTTGAGGATTGAGGTTTGAGTATTGAGGATTAAGGATTGAGGAATGAGGATTCAGGATTGAAGACTGAGGATTGAGGACTGATTATTGAGCATTGAGGATTGAAGATTGAGGACTGGCGATTGAGAATTGAGGACTCAGGATTGAAGATTGAGGATTGAGGATTGAGGATTGAGGATTGAGGATTGAAGATTGAGTATTGATGATTGAAAATTGAGGATTGAGGATTGACGACTGAGGATTGAGGATCAAGTGTTGAGGATTGAGGATTGAAGACTGAGTATTGATGATTGAGGATTGAGGATTGAGGATTGAGGATTGAGGATTGAGGGATGAGGATTGAGGACGGGGACTGAGGGTTGAGAATTGAGGACTGAGGATCGAGGATTGAGAATTGAAGATTGAGGTTTGGGTATTGACGATGGAGGATTGAAGATTCAGGATTGAGGATTAAGGATTGATTGTTGAGGATTGAGGATTGGAGGAAGAGTATTGAGGATTGAAGGTTGAGGACTGAGGTCTGTGGATTGAGGATTAAGGATTGAGGAATGAAGATTGAGGATTAAGGATTGTGGATTGAAGATTGAGTATTGAGGATTGACGATTGAGGATTGAGTATTGAGGATTGAGGATTGAAGATTGAGTATTTAGGATTGAAGTTTGAGGATTGAGGATTGAGGATTGAAGATTGAGGACTGAGTGTTGAGTGCTGAGTGATGAGAATTGATGTTTGTGGATTGATATTTGAAGATTGAAGATTGAGGATTGAGTATTGAAAACTGAGAATTGAGAATATTCTATTGAGGATTGATGATTGACAATTGATTGCTGAGGACTGAGGGCTGAAAATTGAGATTTCAGGATTGAGGTTTCAGGATTGAGGTTTGAGGACTGAGAATTGGGGGTTGAGGATTGAGGATTGAGGTTTGACGCTTGAGGATTGAGGATAGGAGATTGAGGATTGAAGATTGAGGACTGAGGATTGAGAACCAAGGATTGAGGATTGAGGATTGAAGGTTGAGTATTGATGATTGAGGATTGAGGATTGAGGATTGGGGATTGAGGATTGAGGATTGAGCGATGAGGATTGAGGACGGGGACTCAGGGTTGAGGATTGAGAATTGAGGATTGAGGATTGAGGACTGAGGATTGAAGATTGAGGATTGAGGATTGAGGATTGAGGATTGAAGATTGAGGACTGAGTGTTGAGTGTTGAGTTATGAGAATTGAGGATTGAGTATTGAGGATTGAGAATTGAGGATTGAGGATTGAAGATTGAGTATTGAGGATTGAGTATTGTGGATTGAGGATTGAAGGTTGAGTATTGAGGATTGAGGACTGGGGATTGAGGTATGAAGATTGAGGATTAACGATTGAGGATTGGGGATTGAGGATCTAGGATTGGATATTGATTGTTGAGGATTGAAGATTGAGTATTGATGATTGAAGATTGAGGATTGGGGATTGAGGATTGAGGATTTAGGATTGAAGACTGATTATTGATGATTGAAAATTGAAGATTGAGGATTGAGGGTTGAGGATTGAGGACGAGGACTGAGGGTTGAGGATTGGGGACTGAGGGTTGAGAGTTGAGCACTGAGGATCGAGGATTGAGAATTGAAGATTGAGGTTTGGGTATTGAGGATGGAGGATTGAAGATTCAGGATTGAGGATTAAGGATTGATTGTTGAGGATTGAGGATTGGAGATTGACGCATGAGGATTGAGGATTGAGGATGGAGGATTGAAGAGAGAGGACTGAGTGTTGAGGATAGAGTGTTGAGGATTGATGTTTGAGGATTGAGATTTGATTATTGAGTATTGTGGATTGAGTATTGAACCATGAGAGTTCATGATATTCTATTGAGTATTGAGAATTGAGTATTGATGGCTGAGTATTGATAATTGATGGTTGAGGTTTGTGTGTTGAATATTGAGGATTGAGGATTGAGAATTGAGGATTGAGGATTGAAGGTTGAGGATTAACGATTGAGGATTGGGGATTGAGGATCCAGGATTGGAGATTGATTATTGAGGATTGAAGATTGAGTATTGAGGATTGAAGATTGAGGATTGAGGATTGAGGATTGATGACTGAGGGCTGAGTGTTGAGGGTTGAGTGATGGGAATTGATGTTTGTGTTTTGAGATTTGAAGATTGAAGAATGGGGATTGAGTATTGAAAACTGTGAATTGAGGATATTCTATTGAAGATTGAGAATTGACAATTGATTGTTGAGGACTGAGGGCTGAAGATTGAGAATTCAGGATTGAGGATTCGGGATTGAGGTTTGGGGAGTGAGAATTGAGGTTTGAGGACTGAGGATTGAGGATTGACGCATGAGGATTGAGGATTGAGGATGGAGGATTGAAGAGAGAGGACTGAGTGTTGAGGATAGAGTGTTGAGAATTGATGTTTGAGGATTGAGATTTGATTATTGAATATTGTGGATTGAGTATTGAACCATGAGAATTCATGATATTCTATTGAGTATTGAGAATTGAGGATTGATGGTTGAGTATTGATAATTGATGGTTGAGGTTTGTGTGTTGAATATTGAGGATTGAGGATTGAGAATTGAGGATTGAGGATTGAAGATTGAGGATTAACGATTGGGGATTGGGGATTGAGGATCTAGGATTGGAGATTGATTATTGAGGATTGAAGATTGAGTATTGATGATTGAAGATTGAGTGTTGATGATTGAGGATTGAGGATTGAGGATTGAAGATTGAGTATTGATGATTGAAACTTGAGGATTGAGGATTGAGGATTGAGGATTGAGGATTGAGGACTGAGGATTGAAGATTGAGTATTGAGGATTGAGAATTGAGGACTGGGGATTGAGGATTGAAGATTGAGGATTCAGGATTGAGGATTGGGGATTGAGGATCTAGGATTGGAGATTGATTATTGAGGATTGAAGAGTGAGAATTGAGGATTGAGGATTGAGCATTGAGAATTGAGGATGAGGACTGAGGGTTGAGGATTGAGGTTTGAGGAATGAGGATTAAGGATTGAGGATTGAGGATTGAGGATTGAGGATTGAGGATTGAGTATTGAAGATTGAGTGTTCATGACTGAGGATTGAGGATTGAGGATTGAGGATTGAGGATTGAGGATTGAAGATTGAGTATTGAGGATTGAAGATTGTGGAATGAGGATTGAGGATTGAGGATTGAGGATTGAGGATTGAGGATTGAGGATTGAGTATTGATGATTGAAGATTGAGTATTGAGGATTGAGGGGTGAGGACTGATGATTGGAGATTGAGTATTGAGGATTGAACACTGAGGACTGAGGATTGAGGATAGAGGATTGACGTTAGTGGATTGAGGATTGAGGATTGAGGATTGAAGAATGAGGACAGATGTTTGAGGATTGAGTGTTGAGGATTGATGATTGAGGATTGAGATTTGATGATTGAGTATTGTGTATTGAGTATAGAATCCTGAGAATTCAGGATATTCTATTGAGTATTGAAAACTGAGGATTGATAGTTGAGTATTGAGGATTGATGTTTGAGGGTTGTGTGTAGAATATTGAGGTTCGAGGATTGAGGATTGAGGATTGAGGATTGAGGATTGGGGTTGAGGGCTGAAGATCGAGGGTTGAGGACTGAGGATTGAGGATTGATTATTGAGCATTGAGGATTGAAGATTGAGGACTGGGGATTGCGGATTGAGGATTGAGGATTGAAGTTTGAGTATTGAGGATTGAAGGTTCAGGATTGAGAATTGAGGATTGAGGATTGAGATTTGATTATAGAATATTGTGGATTGAGTATTGAAACATGAGAATTCAGGATATTCCATTGAGTATTGAGACTTGAGGATTGATGGTTGAGTATTGAGAATTGATGGTTGAGTGTTGTGTGTTGAATATTGAGGATTGAGGATTGAGTATTGAGGATTGAGGACTGAGGATTGAAGATTGAGTATTGAGGATTGAGAATTGAGGACTGGGGATTGAGGATTGAAGATTGAGGATTGAGGATTGAGGATTGGGGATTGAGGATCTAGGATTGGAGATTGATTATTGAGGATTGAAGAGTGAGAATTGAGGATTGAGGATTGAGCATTGAGAATTGAGGATGAGGACTTAGGGTTGAGGATTGAGGTTTGAGGAATGAGGATTGAGGATTGAGGATTGAGGATTGAGGATTGAGGATTGAGGATTGAGTATTGAAGATTGAGTGTTCATGACAGAGGATTGAGGATTGAGGATTGAGGATTGAGGATTGAGGATTGAAGATTGAGTATTGAGGATTGAAGATTGAGGAATGAGGATTGAGTGTTGAGGATTGAGTATTGAGGATTGAAGATTGAGTATTGATGATTGAAGATTGAGTATTGAGGATTGAGGGTTGAGGATTGAGGACGAGGACTGACGGTTGAGGATTGAGGTTTGAGTATTGAGGATTAAGGATTGAGGAATGAGGATTGAGGATTGCGGACTGAGGATTGAGGACTGATTATTGAGCATAGGGGATTGAAGATTGAGGACTGGGGATTGAGAATTGAGGATTCAGGATTGAAGATTGAGGATTGAGGATTGGGGATTGAGGATTGAGGATTGAAGATTGAGTATTGAGGATTGAAGATTAAGGATTGACGATTGAGGATTGAGGATTGAGGATTGAGGATTGAGGATTGAGGATTGAGTATTGAGGATTGAGGATTGAAGATTGGGTATTGAGGTTTGAAGATTGAGTATTGAGGATTGAGGATTGAGGATTGAGGATTGAGGATTGAGGATTGAGGATTGAGGATTGAGGATTGAGGATTGAGGATTGAGGATTGAGGATTGAAGATTGAGGATTGAACATTGAGGATTGTGTATTGCGCACTGAACATTGACGATTGAGGATTGAGGATTGAGGATAGAGGATTGAGGACTGAAGATTGAATATTGATGATTGAAGATTGAGGATTGAGTATTGATGGTTGTCGATTGAGGACGAGGACTGAGGGTTGAGTATGGCTGTTTGAGGTCTGAGGATTTGAGGATTGAGGATTCAGAATTGAGGATTGAGGGTTGAGGATTGAGGATTGAGGATTGGGGATTGAGGATTGAGGATTGAGGATTGAGGATTGAAGATTGAGGATTGGGTATTGAGGATTGAACACTGAGGATTGAGGATTGAGTATTGAGGATTGAGGATTGAGGACTGAAGATTGAATATTGTCGATTGAAGGTTGAGGATTGAGGATTGATGGTTGTGGATTGAGGACGAGGACTGAGTGTTGAGTATTGCTGTTTGAGGTCTGAGGATTCAGGATTGAGGATTGAGAATTGAGGATTGAGGATTGAGGATTGAAGATTGAGGATTGGGTATTGAGGATTGAAGAATGAGGATTGAAGATTGAGGATTGAGGATTGAGGATTTAAGACTGAGTGTTGAGGGTTGAGTGATGAGAATTGATGTTTGTGGATAGAGGTTTGAGGATTGCAGATTGAGTATTGAGTATTGAAAACTGTGAATTGATGGTATTCTATTGAGGATTGTGGATTGACAACTGATTGATGAGGACTGAGGGCTGAAGATTGAGGATTCAGGGTTGAGGATTCAGAATTGAGGGTTGAGAACTGAGGATTGAGAATTGAGGATTGAGGATTGAGGATTGGAGATCGAGGATTGGGTATTCAGGATTGGGGAATGAGGATTGAGGATTGAGGATTGGGTATTGAGGATTGAGGATTGAAGACTGTGTATTGAGGATTGAAGATTGAGGATTGAGGATTGAGGATTGAGGATTGTGGATTGAGGATTGAGGATTGAGGATTGAGGATTGAGGATTGAGGATTGAGGATTGAGGATTGATGATTGAGGATTGGGTATTGCGGATTGAACATTGAGGATTGAGGATTGAGTATTGAGGATTGAGGATTGAACGTTGAGGATTGGGGATTCAGGATTGAGGATTGAGGGTGAGGGCTGAGGGTTGAGGATTGAGGATTGAGGAGTGAGGATTGAGGATTGACGATAGAGTATTGAGGGTTGAGGATTGAGGATTGAGGAATGAGTATTGAAGATTGAGGATTGATGATTGTGGATAGAGGACTGAGGATTGAGGATTGAGGAATGAGGATTGAAGATTGAGGATTGAGGATTTAGGATTAAGAATTGAGAATTGAGGATGAGGACTGAGGGTTGAGGGTTGAGGTTTGAGGAATGAGGATTGAGGATTGAGGATTGAGGATTGATGATTGAGGATTGAGCATTGAAGATTGAGGATTGATGACTGAGGATTGAGGATTGAGGATTGAGGATTGATGATTGAGGATTGAGGATTGAAGATTGAGTATGGAGGATTGAAGATTGAGGATTGAGGATTGAGGATTGAAGATTGAGGACTGAGTGTTGAGGGTTGAGTGATGAGAATTGATGTCTGTGGATTGAGATTTGAAGATTGAAGAATGGGGATTGAGTATTGAAAACGGTGAATTGAGGATATTCTATTGAAGATTGAGGATTGACAATTGATTGTTGAGGACTGAGGGCTGAAGATTGAGAATTCAGGATTGAGGATTCGGGATTGAGGTTTGAGGAGTGAGAATTGAGGTTTGAGGATTGAGGATTGAGGATTGACGCATGAGGATTGAGGATTGAGAATGGAGGATTGAAGAGAGAGGACTGAGTGCTGAGGATAGAGTGTTGAGAATTGATGTTTGCGGATTGAGATTTGATTATTGAGTATTGTGGATTGAGTATTGAACCATGAGAATTCAGGATATTCCATTGAGTATTGAGAATTGATAATTCATGGTTGAGTATTGAGAATTGATGGTTGATGGTTGTGTGTTGAATATTGAGGATTGAGGATTGAGTATTGAGGATTGAGGATTGAGGATTGAAGATTGAGTATTGAGGATTGAGTATTGTGGATTGAGGATTGAAGGTTGAGTATTGAGGATTGAGGACTGGGGATTGAGGTATGAAGATTGATGATTAACGATTGAGGATTGGGGATTGAGGATCTAGGATTGGATATTGATTGTTGAGGATTGAAGATTGAGTATTGATGATTGAAGATTGAGGATTGAGGATTGAGGATTGAGGATTGTGGATTGAAGATTGAGTATTGATGATTGAAAATTGAGGATTGAGGATTGAGGGTTGAGGATTGAGGACGAGGACTGAGGTTTGAGGATTGGGGACTGAGGGTTGAGAGTTGAGGACTGAGGATCGAGGATTGAGAATTGAAGATTAAGGTTTGGGTATTGAGGATGGAAGATTGAAGATTCAGGATTGAGGATTAAGGATTGATTGTTGAGGATTGAGGATTGGAGATTGACGCATGAGGATTGAGGATTGAGGATGGAGGATTGAAGAGAGAGGACTGAGTGTTGAGGATAGAGTGTTGAGTATCGATGTTTGAGGATTGAGATTTGATTATTGAGTATTGTGGATTGAGTATTGAACCATGAGAGTTCATGATATTCTATTGAGTATTGAGAATTGAGGATTGATGGTTGAGTACTGATAATTGATGGTTGAGGTTTGTGTGTTGAATATTGAGGATTGAGGATTGAGAATTGAGGATTGAGGATTGAAGATTGAGGATTAACGATTGAGGATTGGGGATTGTGGATCTAGGATTGGAGATTGATTATTGAGGATTGAAGATTGAGTATTGATGATTGAAGATTGAGGATTGATGATTGAGGATTGAGGATTGAGGATTGAAGATTGAGTATTGATGATTGAAACATGAGGATTGAGGATTGAGGGATGAGGATTGAGGACGAGGACTGAGGGTTGAGGATTTGGGACTGAGGTTTGAGAATTGAGGACTGAGGATCGAGGATTGAGGATTGAAGGTTGAGGTTTGGGTACTGAGGATGGAGGATTGAAGATTCAGGATTGAGGATTAAGGATTGATTGTTGAGGATTGAGGATTGGAGATTGACGCATGAGGATTGAGGATTGAGGATGGAGGATTGAAGAGAGAGGACTGAGTGTTGAGGATAGAGTGTTGAGGATTGATGTTTGAGGATTGAGATTTGATTATTGAGTATTGTGGATTGAGTATTGAACCATGAGAGTTCATGATATTCTATTGAGTATTGAGAATTGAGTATTGATGGTTGAGTATTGATAATTGATGGTTGAGGTTTGTGTGTTGAATATTGAGGATTGAGGATTGAGAATTGAGGATTGAGGGTTGAAGGTTGAGGATTAACGATTGAGGATTGGGGATTGAGGATCCAGGATTGGAGATTGATTATTGAGGATTGAAGATTGAGTATTGATGATTGAAGATTGAGGATTGAGTATTGAGGATTGAAGATTGTGGACTGAGGACTGAGGATTGAGGATTGAGGATTAAGGATTGGGGAATGAAGATTGAGGATTGAGGATTGTGGATTGAAGATTTAGCATTGGGGATTGACGATTGAGGATTCGGTATTGAGGATTGAGGATTGAAGATTGAGTATTTAGGATTGAATACTGAGGATTGAGGATTGAGGATTGAAGATTGAGGACTGAGTGTTGAGTGTTGAGTGATGAGAATTGATGTTTGTGGATTGATATTTGAAGATTGAAGATTGAGGATTGAGTATTGAAAACTGTTAATTGAGGATATTCTACTGAGGATTCATGATTGACAATTGATTTCTGAGGACTCAGGGCTGAAAATTGAGATTTCAGGATTGAGGTTTCAGGATTGAGGTTTGAGGACTGAGAATTGGGGGTTGAGGATTGAGGATTGAGGTTTGACGCTTGAGGATTGAGGATAGGAGATTGAGGATTGAAGATTGAGGACTGAGGATTGAGGATCAAGGATTGCGGATTGAGGATTGAAGATTGAGTATTGATGATTGAGGATTGAGTATTGAGGATTGGGGATTGAGGATTGAGGATTGAGGGACGAGGATTGAGGACGGGGACTGAGGGTTGAGGATTGAGAATTGAGGATTGAGGATTGAGGATTGAAGATTGAGGACTGAGTGTTGAGGGTTGAGTGATGAGAGTTGAGGATTGTGTATTGAGGATTGAGAATTGAGGATTGAGGATTGAAGATTGAGTATTGAGGATTGAAGATTGAGGATTGAGGATTGAGGATTGATGACTGAGGGCTGAGTGTTGAGGGTTGAGTGATGGGAATTGATGTTTGTGTTTTGAGATTTGAAGATTGAAGAATGGGGATTGAGTATTGAAAACTGTGAATTGAGGATATTCTATTGAAGATTGAGGATTGACAATTGATTGTTGAGGACTGAGGGCTGAAGATTGAGAATTCAGGATTGAGGATTCGGGATTGAGGTTTGAGGACTGAGAATTGAGGTTTGAGGATTGAGGATTGAGGATTGACGCATGAGGTTTGAGGATTGAGGATGGAGGATTGAAGAGAGAGGACTGAGTGTTGAGGATAGAGTGTTGAGAATTGATGTTTGAGGATTGAGATTTGATTATTGAATATTGTGGATTGAGTATTGAACCATGAGAATTCATGATATTCTATTGAGTATTGAGAATTGAGGATTGATGGTTGAGTATTGATAATTGATGGTTGAGGTTTGTGTGTTGAATATTGAGGATTGAGGATTGAGAATTGAGGATTGAGGATTGAAGATTGAGGATTAACGATTGGGGATTGGGGATTGAGGATCTAGGATTGGAGATTGATTATTGAGGATTGAAGATTGAGTATTGATGATTGAAGATTGAGTGTTGATGATTGAGGATTGAGGATTGAGGATTGAAGATTGAGTATTGATGATTGAAACTTGAGGATTGAGGATTGAGGATTGAGGACTGAGGATTGAAGATTGAGTATTGAGGATTGAGAATTGAGGACTGGGGATTGAGGATTGAAGATTGAGGATTGAGGATTGAGGATTGGGGATTGAGGATCTAGGATTGGAGATTGATTATTGAGGATTGAAGAGTGAGAATTGAGGATTGAGGATTGAGCATTGAGAATTGAGGATGAGGACTGAGGGTTGAGGATTGAGGTTTGAGGAATGAGGATTAAGGATTGAGGATTGAGGATTGAGGATTGAGGATTGAGGATTGAGTATTGAAGATTGAGTGTTCATGACTGAGGATTGAGGATTGAGGATTGAGGATTGAGGATTGAGGATTGAAGATTGAGTATTGAGGATTGAAGATTGTGGAATGAGGATTGAGGATTGAGGATTGAGGATTGAGAATTGAGTATTGATGATTGAAGATTGAGTATTGAGGATTGAGGGGTGAGGATTGAGGACGAGGACTGACGGTTGAGGATTGAGGTTTGAGTATTGAGGATTAAGGATTGAGGAATGAGGATTCAGGATTGAAGACTGAGGATTGAGGACTGATTATTGAGCATTGAGGATTGAAGATTGAGGACTGAGGATTGAGAATTGAGGACTCAGGATTGAAGATTGAGGATTGAGGATTGAGGATTGAGGATTGAGGATTGAAGATTGAGTATTGATGATTGAACATTGAGGATTGAGGATTGACGACTGAGGATTGAGGATCAAGTATTGAGGATTGAGGATTGAAGACTGAGTATTGATGATTGAGGATTGAGCATTGAGGATTGAGGATTGAGGATTGAGGGATGAGGATTGAGGACGGGGACTGAGGGTTGAGAGTTGAGGACTGAGGATCGAGGATTGAGAATTGAAGATTGAGGTTTGGGTATTGACGATGGAGGATTGAAGATTCAGGATTGAGGATTAAGGATTGATTGTTGAGGATTGAGGATTGGAGGAAGAGTGTTGAGGATTGAAGGTTGAGGACTGAGGTCTGTGGATTGAGGATTAAGGATTGAGGAATGAAGATTGAGGATTAAGGATTGTGGATTGAAGATTGAGTATTGAGGATTGACGATTGAGGATTGAGTATTGAGGATTGAGGATTGAAGATTGAGTATTTAGGATTGAAGTTTGAGGATTGAGGATTGAGGATTGAAGATTGAGGACTGAGTGTTGAGTGCTGAGTGATGAGAATTGATGTTTGTGGATTGATATTTGAAGATTGAAGATTGAGGATTGAGTATTGAAAACTGAGAATTGAGAATATTCTATTGAGGATCGATGATTGACAATTGATTGCTGAGGACTGAGGGCTGAAAATTGAGATTTCAGGATTGAGGTTTCAGGATTGAGGTTTGAGGACTGAGAATTGGGGGTTGAGGATTGAGGATTGAGGTTTGACGCTTGAGGATTGAGGATAGGAGATTGAGGATTGAAGACTGAGGACTGAGGATTGAGGACCAAGGATTGAGGATTGAGGATTGAAGGTTGAGTATTGATGATTGAGGATTGAGGATTGAGGATTGGGGATTGAGGATTGAGGATTGAGCGATGAGGATTGAGGAAGGGGACTCAGGGTTGAGGATTGAGAATTGAGGATTGAGGATTGAGGACTGAGGATTGAAGATTGAGGATTGAGGATTGAGGATTGAGGATTGAAGATTGAGGACTGAGTGTTGAGTGTTGAGTTATGAGAATTGAGGATTGAGTATTGAGGATTGAGAATTGAGGATTGAGGATTGAAGATTGAGTATTGAGGATTGAGTATTGTGGATTGAGGATTGAAGGTTGAGTATTGAGGATTGAGGACTGGGGATTGAGGTATGAAGATTGAGGATTAACGATTGAGGATTGGGGATTGAGGATCTAGGATTGGATATTGAATGTTGAGGATTGAAGATTGAGTATTGAAGATTGAAGATTGAGGATTGAGGATTGAGGATTGAGGATTTAGGATTGAAGATTGAGTATTGATGATTGAAAATTGAAGATTGAGGATTGAGGGTTGAGGATTGAGGACGAGGACTGAGGGTTGAGGATTGGGGACTGAGGGTTGAGAGTTGAGGACTGAGGATCGAGGATTGAGAATTGAAGATTGAAGTTTGGGTATTGAGGATGGAGGATTGAAGATTCAGGATTGAGGATTAAGGATTGATTGTTGAGGATTGAGGATTGGGGATTGACGCATGAGGATTGAGGATTGAGGATGGAGGATTGAAGAGAGAGGACTGAGTGTTGAGGATAGAGTGTTGAGGATTGATGTTTGAGGATTGAGATTTGATTATTGAGTATTGCGGATTGAGTATTGAACCATGAGAGTTCATGATATTCTATTGAGTATTGAGAATTGAGTATTGATGGTTGAGTATTGATAATTGATGGTTGAGGTTTGTGTGTTGAATATTCAGGATTGAGGATTGAGAATTGAGGATTGAGGATTGAAGGTTGAGGATTAACGATTGAGGATTGGGGATTGAGGATCCAGGATTGGAGATTGATTATTGAGAATTGAAGATTGAGTATTGATGATTGAAGATTGAGGATTGGTGATTGAGGATTGAGGATTGAGGATTGAAGATTGAGTATTGATGATTGAAACTTGAGGATTGAGGATTGAGTGTTGAGGATTGAGGACGAGGACTGAGGGTTGAGGATTTGGGACTGAGGTTTGAGAATTGAGGACTGAGGATCGAGGATTGAGGATTGAAGATTGAGGTTTGGGTATTGAGGGTGGAGGATTGAAGATTCAGGATTGAGGATTAAGGATTGATTGTTGAGGATTGAGGACTGGAGATTGAGTATTGAGGATTGAAGATTGTGGACTGAGGACTGAGGATTGAGGATTGAGGATTAAGGATTGGGGAATGAAGATTGAGGATTGAGGATTGTGGATTGAAGATTTAGCATTGGGGATTGACGATTGAGGATTCGGTATTGAGGATTGAGGATTGAAGATTGAGTATTTAGGATTGAATACTGAGGATTGAGTATTGAGGATTGAAGATTGAGGACTGAGTGTTGAGTGTTGAGTGATGAGAATTGATGTTTGTGGATTGATAATTGAAGATTGAAGATTGAGGATTGAGTATTGAAAACTGTTAATTGAGGATATTCTACTGAGGATTCATGATTGACAATTGGTTTCTGAGGACTCAGGGCTGAAAATTGAGATTTCAGGATTGAGGTTTCAGGATTGAGATTTGAGGACTGAGAATTGGGGGTTGAGGATTGAGGATTGAGGTTTGACGCTTGAGGATTGAGGATAGGAGATTGAGGATTGAAGATTGTGGACTGAGGATTGAGGATCAATGATTGCGGATTGAGGATTGAAGATTGAGTATTGATGATTGAGGATTGAGGATTGAGGATTGAGGATTGGGGATTGAGGATTGAGGATTGAGGGATGAGGATTGAGGACGGAGACTGAGGGTTGAGGATTGAGAATTGAGGTTTGAGGACTGAGGATTGACGGTTGAGGATTGAGGATTGAGGTTTGACGCTTGGGGATAGAGGATTGGGGATGGAGGATTGAAGAGAGAGGACTGAGTGCTGAGGATAGAGTGTTGAGGATTGATGTTTGCGGATTGAGATTTGATTATTGAATATTGTGGATTGAGTATTGAACCATGAGAATTCAGGATATTCCATTGAGTATTGAGAATCGATAATTCATGGTTGAGTATTGAGAATTGATGGTAGGTGGTTGTGTGCTGAATATTGAGGATTGAGGATTGAGTATTGAGGATTGAGGATTGAGGATTGAAGATTGAGTATTGAGGATTGAGTATTGTGGATTGAGGATTGAAGGTTGAGTATTGAGGATTGAGGACTGGGGATTGAGGTATGAAGATTGAGGATTAACGATTGAGGATTGGGGATTGAGGAGCTAGGATAGGATATTGATTGTTGAGGATTGAAGATTGAGTATTGATGATTGAAGATTGAGGATTGAGGATTGAGGATTGAGGATTGAGGATTGATGATTGAGGATTGAGCATTGAAGATTGAGGATTGATGACTGAGGATTGAGGATTGAGGATTGAGGATTGATGATTGAGGATTGAGGATTGAAGATTGAGTATGGAGGATTGAAGATTGAGGATTGAGGATTGAGGATTGAAGATTGAGGACTGAGTGTTGAGGGTTGAGTGATGAGAATTGATGTCTGTGGATTGAGATTTGAAGATTGAAGAATGGGGATTGAGTATTGAAAACGGTGAATTGAGGATATTCTATTGAAGATTGAGGATTGACAATTGATTGTTGAGGACTGAGGGCTGAAGATTGAGAATTCAGGATTGAGGATTCGGGATTGAGGTTTGAGGAGTGAGAATTGAGGTTTGAGGATTGAGGATTGAGGATTGACGCATGAGGATTGAGGATTGAGAATGGAGGATTGAAGAGAGAGGACTGAGTGCTGAGGATAGAGTGTTGAGAATTGATGTTTGCGGATTGAGATTTGATTATTGAATATTGTGGATTGAGTATTGAACCATGAGAATTCAGGATATTCCATTGAGTATTGAGAATTGATAATTCATGGTTGAGTATTGAGAATTGATGGTTGATGGTTGTGTGTTGAATATTGAGGATTGAGGATTGAGTATTGAGGATTGAGGATTGAGGATTGAAGATTGAGTATTGAGGATTGAGTATTGTGGATTGAGGATTGAAGGTTGAGTATTGAGGATTGAGGACTGGGGATTGAGGTATGAAGATTGAGGATTAACGATTGAGGATTGGGGATTGAGGATCTAGGATTGGATATTGATTGTTGAGGATTGAAGATTGAGTATTGATGATTGAAGATTGAGGATTGAGGATTGAGGATTGAGGATTGTGGATTGAAGATTGAGTATTGATGATTGAAAATTGAGGATTGAGGATTGAGGGTTGAGGATTGAGGACGAGGACTGAGGTTTGAGGATTGGGGACTGAGGGTTGAGAGTTGAGGACTGAGGATCGAGGATTGAGAATTGAAGATTGAGGTTTGGGTATTGAGGATGGAAGATTGAAGATTCAGGATTGAGGATTAAGGATTGATTGTTGAGGATTGAGGATTGGAGATTGACGCATGAGGATTGAGGATTGAGGATGGAGGATTGAAGAGAGAGGACTGAGTGTTGAGGATAGAGTGTTGAGTATTGATGTTTGAGGATTGAGATTTGATTATTGAGTATTGTGGATTGAGTATTGAACCATGAGAGTTCATGATATTCTATTGAGTATTGAGAATTGAGGATTGATGGTTGAGTACTGATAATTGATGGTTGATGTTTGTGTGTTGAATATTGAGGATTGAGGATTGAGAATTGAGGATTGAGGATTGAAGATTGAGGATTAACGATTGAGGATTGGGGATTGTGGATCTAGGATTGGAGATTGATTATTGAGGATTGAAGATTGAGTATTGATGATTGAAGATTGAGGATTGATGATTGAGGATTGAGGATTGAGTATTGAAGATTGAGTATTGATGATTGAAACATGAGGATTGAGGATTGAGGGATGAGGATTGAGGACGAGGACTGAGGGTTGAGGATTTGGGACTGAGGTTTGAGAATTGAGGACTGAGGATCGAGGATTGAGGATTGAAGGTTGAGGTTTGGGTACTGAGGATGGAGGATTGAAGATTCAGGATTGAGGATTAAGGATTGATTGTTGAGGATTGAGGATTGGAGATTGACGCATGAGGATTGAGGATTGAGGATGGAGGATTGAAGAGAGAGGACTGAGTGTTGAGGATAGAGTGTTGAGGATTGATGTTTGAGGATTGAGATTTGATTATTGAGTATTGTGGATTGAGTATTGAACCATGAGAGTTCATGATATTCTATTGAGTATTGAGAATTGAGTATTGATGGTTGAGTATTGATAATTGATGGTTGAGGTTTGTGTGTTGAATATTGAGGATTGAGGATTGAGAATTGAGGATTGAGGATTGAAGGTTGAGGATTAACGATTGAGGATTGGGGATTGAGGATCCAGGATTGGAGATTGATTATTGAGGATTGAAGATTGAGTATTGATGATTGAAGATTGAGGATTGAGTATTGAGGATTGAAGATTGTGGACTGAGGACTGAGGATTGAGGATTGAGGATTAAGGATTGGGGAATGAAGATTGAGGATTGAGGATTGTGGATTGAAGATTTAGCATTGGGGATTGACGATTGAGGATTCGGTATTGAGGATTGAGGATTGAAGATTGAGTATTTAGGATTGAATACTGAGGATTGAGGATTGAGGATTGAAGATTGAGGACTGAGTGTTGAGTGTTGAGTGATGAGAATTGATGTTTGTGGATTGATATTTGAAGATTGAAGATTGAGGATTGAGTATTGAAAACTGTTAATTGAGGATATTCTACTGAGGATTCATGATTGACAATTGATTTCTGAGGACTCAGGGCTGAAAATTGAGATTTCAGGATTGAGGTTTCAGGATTGAGGTTTGAGGACTGAGAATTGGGGGTTGAGGATTGAGGATTGAGGTTTGACGCTTGAGGATTGAGGATAGGAGATTGAGGATTGAAGATTGAGGACTGAGGATTGAGGATCAAGGATTGCGGATTGAGGATTGAAGATTGAGTATTGATGATTGAGGATTGAGTATTGAGGATTGGGGATTGAGGATTGAGGATTGAGGGACGAGGATTGAGGACGGGGACTGAGGGTTGAGGATTGAGAATTGAGGATTGAGGATTGAGGATTGAAGATTGAGGACTGAGTGTTGAGGGTTGAGTGATGAGAGTTGAGGATTGTGTATTGAGGATTGAGAATTGAGGATTGAGGATTGAAGATTGAGTATTGAGGATTGAAGATTGAGGATTGAGGATTGAGGATTGATGACTGAGGGCTGAGTGTTGAGGGTTGAGTGATGGGAATTGATGTTTGTGTTTTGAGATTTGAAGATTGAAGAATGGGGATTGAGTTTTGAAAACTGTGAATTGAGGATATTCTATTGAAGATTGAGGATTGACAATTGATTGTTGAGGACTGAGGGCTGAAGATTGAGAATTCAGGATTGAGGATTCGGGATTGAGGTTTGAGGACTGAGAATTGAGGTTTGAGGATTGAGGATTGAGGATTGACGCATGAGGTTTGAGGATTGAGGATGGAGGATTGAAGAGAGAGGACTGAGTGTTGAGGATAGAGTGTTGAGAATTGATGTTTGAGGATTGAGATTTGATTATTGAATATTGTGGATTGAGTATTGAACCATGAGAATTCATGATATTCTATTGAGTATTGAGAATTGAGGATTGATGGTTGAGTATTGATAATTGATGGTTGAGGTTTGTGTGTTGAATATTGAGGATTGAGGATTGAGAATTGAGGATTGAGGATTGAAGATTGAGGATTAACGATTGGGGATTGGGGATTGAGGATCTAGGATTGGAGATTGATTATTGAGGATTGAAGATTGAGTATTGATGATTGAAGATTGAGTGTTGATGATTGAGGATTGAGGATTGAGGATTGAAGATTGAGTATTGATGATTGAAACTTGAGGATTGAGGATTGAGGATTGAGGATTGAGGATTGAGGACTGAGGATTGAAGATTGAGTATTGAGGATTGAGAATTGAGGACTGGGGATTGAGGATTGAAGATTGAGGATTGAGGATTGAGGATTGACGATTGAGGATTGAGTATTGAGGATTGAGGATTGAAGATTGAGTATTTAGGATTGAAGTTTGAGGATTGAGGATTGAGGATTGAAGATTGAGGACTGAGTCTTGAGTGCTGAGTGATGAGAATTGATGTTTGTGGATTGATATTTGAAGATTGAAGATTGAGGATTGAGTATTGAAAACTGAGAATTGAGAATATTCTATTGAGGATTGATGATTGACAATTGATTGCTGAGGACTGACGGCTGAAAATTGAGATTTCAGGATTGAGGTTTCAGGATTGAGGTTTAAGGACTGAGAATTGGGGGTTGAGGATTGAGGATTGAGGTTTGACGCTTGAGGATTGAGGATAGGAGATTGAGGATTGAAGATTGAGGACTGAGGATTGAGGACCAAGGTTGAGGATTGAGGATTGAAGGTTGAGTATTGATGATTGAGGATTGAGGATTGAGGATTGGGGATTGAGGATTGAGGATTGAGTGATGAGGATTGAGGACGGGGACTCAGGGTTGAGGATTGAGAATTGAGGATTGAGGATTGAGGACTGAGGATTGAAGATTGAGGATTGAGGATTGAGGATTGAGGATTGAAGATTGAGGACTGAGTGTTGAGTGTTGAGTTATGAGAATTGAGGATTGAGTATTGAGGATTGAGAATTGAGGATTGAGGATTGAAGATTGAGTATTGAGGATTGAGTATTGTGGATTGAGGATTGAAGGTTGAGTATTGAGGATTGAGGACTGGGGATTGAGGTATGAAGATTGAGGATTAACGATTGAGGATTGGGGATTGAGGATCTAGGATTGGATATTGATTGTTGAGGATTGAAGATTGAGTATTGATGATTGAAGATTGAGGATTGAGGATTGAGGATTGAGGATTTAGGATTGAAGATTGAGTATTGATGATTGAAAATTGAAGATTGAGGATTGAGGGTTGAGGATTGAGGACGAGGACTGAGGGTTGAGGATTGGGGACTGAGGGTTGAGAGTTGAGGACTGAGGATCGAGGATTGAGAATTGAAGATTGAGGTTTGGGTATTGAGGATGGAGGATTGAAGATTCAGGATTGAGGATTAAGGATTGATTGTTGAGGATTGAGGATTGGAGATTGACGCATGAGGATTGAGGATTGAGGATGGAGGATTGAAGAGAGAGGACTGAGTGTTGAGGATAGAGTGTTGAGGATTGATGTTTGAGGATTGAGATTTGATTATTGAGTATTGTGGATTGAGTATTGAACCATGAGAGTTCATGATATTCTATTGAGTATTGAGAATTGAGTATTGATGGTTGAGTATTGATAATTGATGGTTGAGGTTTGTGTGTTGAATATTGAGGATTGAGGATTGAGAATTGAGGATTGAGGATTGAAGATTGAGGATTAACGATTGGGGATTGGGGATTGAGGATCTAGGATTGGGGATTGATTATTGAGGATTGAAGATTGAGTATTGATGATTGAAGATTGAGTGTTGATGATTGAGGATTGAGGATTGAGGATTGAAGATTGAGTATTGATGATTGAAACTTGAGGATTGAGGATTGAGGATTGAGGATTGAGGATTGAGGACTGAGGATTGAAGATTGAGTATTGAGGATTGAGAATTGAGGACTGGGGATTGAGGATTGAAGATTGAGCATTCAGGATTGAGGATTCCGAATTGTGGTTTGAGGTCTGAAGATTGAGGGATGAGGATTTGAGGATTGAGGTTTGACGCTTGAGGATTGAGGATAGGAGATTGAGGATTGAAGATTGAGGACTGAGGATCGAGGATCAAGGATTGAGGATTGAGGATTGAAGATTGAGTGTTGATGATTGAGGATTGAGGATTGAGGATTGGGGATTGAGGATTGAGGATTGAGGGATGAGGATTGAGGACGGGGACTGAGGGTTGAGGATTGCGAATTGAGGATTGAGGATTGAGGATTGAGGATTGAAGATTGAGGAATGGGGTTGAGGATTGAAGATTCAGGATTGAGGATTGATGATTGAGGATTGAGGACTGATGATTGGAGATTGAGTATTGAGGATTGAAGACTGAGGACTGAGGATTGAGGATAGAGGATTGACGTTAGTGGATTGAGGATTGAGGATTGAGGATTGAAGAATGAGGACAGATGTTTGAGGATTGAGTGTTGAGGATTGATGATTGAGGATTGAGATTTGATGATTGAGTATTGTGTATTGAGTATAGAATCCTGAGAATTCAGGATATTCTATTGAGTATTGAAAACTGAGGATTGATAGTTGAGTATTGAGGATTGATGTTTGAGGGTTGTGTGTAGAATATTGAGGTTCGAGGATTGAGGATTGAGGATTGAGGATTGAGGATTGGGGTTGAGGGCTGAAGATCGAGGGTTGAGGACTGAGGATTGAGGATTGATTATTGAGCATTGAGGATTGAAGATTGAGGACTGGGGATTGAGGATTGAGGATTGAGGATTGAAGTTTGAGTATTGAGGATTGAAGGTTCAGGATTGAGAATTGAGGATTGAGGATTGAGATTTGATTATAGAATATTGTGTATTGAGTATTGAAACATGAGAATTCAGGATATTCCATTGAGTATTGAGACTTGAGGATTGATGGTTGAGTATTGAGAATTGATGGTTGAGGGTTGTGTGTTGAATATTGAGGATTGAGGATTGAGTACTGAGGATTGAGGACTGAGGATTGAAGATTGAGTATTGAGGATTGAGAATTGAGGACTGGGGATTGAGGATTGAAGATTGAGGATTGAGGATTGAGGATTGGGGATTGAGGATCTAGGATTGGAGATTGATAATTGAGGATTGAAGAGTGAGAATTGAGGATTGAGGATTGAGCATTGAGAATTGAGGATGAGGACTTAGGGTTGAGGATTGAGGTTTGAGGAATGAGGATTGAGGATTGAGGATTGAGGATTGAGGATTGAGGATTGAGGATTGAGTATTGAAGCTTGAGTGTTCATGACTGAGGATTGAGGATTGAGGATTGAGGATTGAGGATTGAGGATTGAAGATTGAGTATTGAGGATTGAAGATTGAGGTATGAGGATTGAGGTTTGAGGATTGAATATTGAGGATTGAAGATTGAGTATTGATGATTGAAGATTGAGTATTGAGGATTGAGGGTTGAGGATTGAGGACGAGGACTGACGGTTGAGGATTGAGGTTTGAGTATTGAGGGTTAAGGATTGAGGAATGAGGATTGAGGATTGCGGACTGAGGATTGAGGACTGATTATTGAGCATAGAGGATTGAAGATTGAGGACTGGGGATTGAGAATTGAGGATTCAGGATTGAAGATTGAGGATTGAGGATTAAGGATTGGGGAATGAAGATTGTGGATTGAGGATTGTGGATTGAAGATTTAGCATTGGGGATTGACGATTGAGGATTCGGTATTGAGGATTGAGGATTGAAGATTGAGTATTTAGGATTGAATACTGAGGATTGAGTATTGAGGATTGAAGATTGAGGACTGAGTGTTGAGTGTTGAGTGATGAGAATTGATGTTTGTGGATTGATATTTGAAGATTGAAGATTGAGGATTGAGTATTGAAAACTGTTAATTGAGGATATTCTACTGAGGATTCATGATTGACAATTGATTTCTGAGGACTCAGGGCTGAAAATTGAGATTTCAGGATTGAGGTTTCAGGATTGATGTTTGAGGACTGAGAATTGGGGGTTGAGGATTGAGGATTGAGGTTTGACGCTTGAGGATTGAGGATAGGAGATTGAGGATTGAAGATTGTGGACTGAGGATTGAGGATCAAGGATTGCGGATTGAGGATTGAAGATTGAGTATTGATGATAGAGGATTGAGGATTGAGGATTGGGGATTGAGGATTGAGGATTGAGGGATGAGGATTGAGGACGGGGACTGAGGGTTGAGGATTGAGAATTGAGGATTGAGGATTGAGGACTGAGGATTGAAGATTGAGGATTGAGGATTGAGGATTGAGGATTGAAGATTGAGGACTGAGTGTTGAGTGTTGAGTGATGAGAATTGAGGATTGTGTATTGAGGATTGAGAATTGAGGATTGAGGATTGAAGATTGAGTATTGAGGATTGAAGATTGAGGATTGAGGATTGAGGATTGATGACTGAGGGCTGAGTGTTGAGGGTTGAGTGATGGGAATTGATGTTTGTGTTTTGAGATTTGAAGATTGAAGAATGGGGATTGAGTATTGAAAACTGTGAATTGAGGATATTCTATTGAAGATTGAGGATTGACAATTGATTGTTGAGGACTGAGGGCTGAAGATTGAGAATTCAGGATTGAGGGTTCGGGATTGAGGTTTGAGGACTGAGAATTGAGGTTTGAGGATTGAGGATTGAGGATTGACGCATGAGGATTGAGGATTGAGGATGGAGGATTGAAGAGAGAGGACTGAGTGTTGAGGATAGAGTGTTGAGAATTGATGTTTGAGGATTGAGATTTGATTATTGAATATTGTGGATTGAGTATTGAACCATGAGAATTCATGATATTCTATTGAGTATTGAGAATTGAGGATTGATGGTTGAGTATTGATAATTGATGGTTGAGGTTTGTGTGTTGAATATTGAGGATTGAGGATTGAGAATTGAGGATTGAGGATTGAAGATTGAGGATTAACGATTGGGGATTGGGGATTGAGGATCTAGGATTGGAGATTGATTATTGAGGATTGAAGATTGAGTATTGATGATTGAAGATTGAGTGTTGATGATTGAGGATTGAGGATTGAGGATTGAAGATTGAGTATTGATGATTGAAACTTGAGGATTGAGGATTGAGGATTGAGGATTGAGGATTGAGGACTGAGGATTGAAGATTGAGTATTGAGGATTGAGAATTGAGGACTGGGGATTGAGGATTGAAGATTGAGGATTCAGGATTGAGGTTGAGGATTGAGGATTGAGGATTGAGGATTGAGGATTGAAGGTTGAGTATTGAGGATTGAAGATTGTGGAATGAGGATTGAGGATTGAGGATTGAGGATTGAGGATTGAGGATTGAGGATTGAGTATTGAAGATTGAGTGTTCATGACTGAGGATTGAGGATTGAGGATTGAGGATTGAGGATTGAGGATTGAAGGTTGAGTATTGAAGATTGAAGATTGTGGAATGAGGATTGAGGATTGAGGATTGAGGATTGAGGATTGAGGATTGAGGATTGAGTATTGATGATTGAAGATTGAGTATTGAGGATTGAGGGGTGAGGATTGAGGACGAGGACTGACGGTTGAGGATTGAGGTTTGAGTATTGAGGATTAAGGATTGAGGAATGAGGATTCAGGATTGAAGACTGAGGATTGAGGACTGATTATTGAGCATTGAGGATTGAAGGTTGAGGACTGGGGATTGAGAATTGAGGATTCAGGATTGAAGATTGAGGATTGAGGATTGAGGATTGAGGATTGAGGATTGAAGATTGAGTATTGATGATTGAAAATTGAGGATTGAGGATTGACGACTGAGGATTGAGGATCAAGTATTGGGGATTGAGGATTGAAGACTGAGTATTGATGATTGAGGATTGAGGATTGAGGATTGAGGATTGAGGATTGAGGGATGAGGATTGAGGACGGGGACTGAGGGTTGAGAATTGAGGTCTGAGGATCGAGGATTGAGAATTGAAGATTGAGGTTTGGGTATTGACGATGGAGGATTGAAGATTCAGGATTGAGGATTAAGGATTGATTGTTGAGGATTGAGGATTGGAGGAAGAGTATTGAGGATTGAAGGTTGAGGACTGAGGTCTGTGGATTGAGGATTAAGGATTGAGGAATGAAGATTGAGGATTAAGGATTGTGGATTGAAGATTGAGTATTGAGGATTGACGATTGAGGATTGAGTATTGAGGATTGAGGATTGAAGATTGAGTATTTAGGATTGAAGTTTGAGGATTGAGGATTGAGGATTGAAGATTGAGGACTGAGTGTTGAGTGCTGAGTGATGAGAATTGATGTTTGTGGATTGATATTTGAAGATTGAAGATTGAGGATTGAGTATTGAAAACTGAGAATTGAGAATATTCTATTGAGGATTGATGATTGACAATTGATTGCTGAGGACTGAGGGCTGAAAATTGAAATTTCAGGATTGAGGTTTCAGGATTGAGGTTTGAGGACTGAGAATTGGGGGTTGAGGATTGAGGATTGAGGTTTGACGCTTGAGGATTGAGGATAGGAGATTGAGGATTGAAGATTGAGGACTGAGGATTGAGGACCAAGGATTGAGGATTGAGGATTGAAGGTTGAGTATTGATGATTGAGGATTGAGGATTGAGGATTGGGGATTGAGGATTGAGGATTGAGGGATGAGGATTGAGGACCTGGACTCAGGGTTGAGGATTGAGAATTGAGGATTGAGGATTGAGGACTGAGGATTGAAGATTGAGGATTGAGGATTGAGGATTGAGGATTGAAGATTGAGGACTGAGTGTTGAGCGTTGAGTTATGAGAATTGAGGATTGAGTATTGAGGATTGAGAATTGAGGATTGAGGATTGAAGATTGAGTATTGAGGATTGAGTATTGTGGATTGAGGGTTGAAGGTTGAGTATTGAGGATTGAGGACTGGGGATTGAGGTATGAAGATTGAGAATTAACGATTGAGGATTGGGGATTGAGGATCTAGGATTGGATATTGATTGTTGAGGATTGAAGATTGAGTATTGATGATTGAAGATTGAGGATTGAGGATTGAGGATTGAGGATTTAGGATTGAAGATTGAGTATTGATGATTGAAAATTGAAGATTGAGGATTGAGGGTTGAGGATTGAGGACGAGGACTGAGGGCTGAGGATTGGGGACTGAGGGTTGAGAGTTGAGGACTGAGGATCGAGGATTGAGAATTGAAGATTGAGGTTTGGGTATTGAGGATGGAGGATTGAAGATTCAGGATTGAGGATTAAGGATTGATTGTTGAGGATTGAGGATTGGAGATTGACGCATGAGAATTGAGGATTGAGGATTGAGGATTGTGGATTGAGGATCGAAGATTGAGTATTGAGGATTGAGGATTGAGCATTGAGGATTGAGTATTGAGAATTGAGGATTGAGGAATGAAGATTGAGTATTGAGGATTGAAGTTTGAGGATTGAGGATTGAGGATTGAAGATTGAGGACTGAGTGTTGAGGGTAGAGTGATGAGTGTTGATGTTTGTGGATTGAGATTTGAAGATTGAAGATTGGGGATTGCGTATTGAAAGCTGTGAATTGATGATATTCTATTGAGCATTGAGGATTGGCAACTGATTGTTGCGGACTGACGGATGAAGATTGAGCATTCAGGATTGAGGATTCCGAATTGTGGTTTGAGGTCTGAAGATTGAGGGATGAGGATTGAGGATTGAGGTTTGACGCTTGAGGATTGAGGATAGGAGATTGAGGATTGAAGATTGAGGACTGAGGATCGAGGATCAAGGATTGAGGATTGAGGATTGAAGATTGAGTGTTGATGATTGAGGATTGAGGATTGAGGATTGGGGATTGAGGATTGAGGATTGAGGGATGAGGATTGAGGACGGGGACTGAGGGTTGAGGATTGCGAATTGAGGATTGAGGATTGAGGATTGAGGATTGAAGATTGAGGAATGGGGTTGAGGATTGAAGATTCAGGATTGAGGATTGATGATTGAGGATTGAGGACTGATGATTGGAGATTGAGTATTGAGGATTGAAGACTGAGGACTGAGGATTGAGGATAGAGGATTGACGTTAGTGGATTGAGGATTGAGGATTGAGGATTGAAGAATGAGGACAGATGTTTGAGGATTGAGTGTTGAGGATTGATGATTGAGGATTGAGATTTGATGATTGAGTATTGTGTATTGAGTATAGAATCCTGAGAATTCAGGATATTCTATTGAGTATTGAAAACTGAGGATTGATAGTTGAGTATTGAGGATTGATGTTTGAGGGTTGTGTGTAGAATATTGAGGTTCGAGGATTGAGGATTGAGGATTAAGGATTGAGGATTGGGGTTGAGGGCTGAAGATCGAGGGTTGAGGACTGAGGATTGAGGATTGATTATTGAGCATTGAGGATTGAAGATTGAGGACTGGGGATTGAGGATTGAGGATTGAGGATTGAAGTTTGAGTATTGAGGATTGAAGGTTCAGGATTGAGAATTGAGGATTGAGGATTGAGATTTGATTATAGAATATTGTGGATTGAGTATTGAAACATGAGAATTCAGGATATTCCATTGAGTATTGAGACTTGAGGATTGATGGTTGAGTATTGAGAATTGATGGTTGAGGGTTGTGTGTTGAATATTGAGGATTGAGAATTGAGTACTGAGGATTGAGGACTGAGGATTGAAGATTGAGTATTGAGGATTGAGAATTGAGGACTGGGGATTGAGGATTGAAGATTGAGGATTGAGGATTGAGGATTGGGGATTGAGGATCTAGGATTGGAGATTGATAATTGAGGATTGAAGAGTGAGAATTGAGGATTGAGGATTGAGCATTGAGAATTGAGGATGAGGACTTAGGGTTGAGGATTGAGGTTTGAGGAATGAGGATTGAGGATTGAGGATTGAGGATTGAGGATTGAGGATTGAGGATTGAGTATTGAAGCTTGAGTGTTCATGACTGAGGATTGAGGATTGAGGATTGAGGATTGAGGATTGAGGATTGAAGATTGAGTATTGAGGATTGAAGATTGAGGAATGAGGATTGAGGTTTGAGGATTGAGTATTGAGGATTGAAGATTGAGTATTGATGATTGAAGATTGAGTATTGAGGATTGAGGGTTGAGGATTGAGGACGAGGACTGACGGTTGAGGATTGAGGTTTGAGTATTGAGGGTTAAGGATTGAGGAATGAGGATTGAGGATTGCGGACTGAGGATTGAGGACTGATTATTGAGCATAGAGGATTGAAGATTGAGGACTGGGGATTGAGAATTGAGGATTCAGGATTGAAGATTGAGGATTGAGGATTGGGGATTGAGGATTGAGTATTGAAGATTGAGTATTGAGGATTGAAGATTAAGGATTGACGATTGAGGATTGAGGATTGAGGATTGAAGATTGAGTATTGATGATTGAAGATTGAGTATTGAGGATTGAGGGTTGAGGATTGAGGACGAGGACTGACGGTTGAGGATTGAGGTTTGAGTATTGAGGGTTAAGGATTGAGGAATGAGGATTGAGGATTGCGGACTGAGGATTGAGGATTGAAGATTGAGTATTGAGGATTGAAGATTGAGGAATGAGGATTGAGGTTTGAGGATTGAGTATTGAGGATTGAAGATTGAGTATTGATGATTGAAGATTGAGTATTGAGGATTGAGGGTTGAGGATTGAGGACGAGGACTGACGGTTGAGGATTGAGGTTTGAGTATTGAGGGTTAAGGATTGAGGAATGAGGATTGAGGATTGCGGACTGAGGATTGAGGACTGATTATTGAGCATAGAGGATTGAAGATTGAGGACTGGGGATTGAGAATTGAGGATTCAGGATTTAAGATTGAGGATTGGGTATTGAGGATTTAATAATGATGATTGAGGATTGAGGATTGAGGATTAAAGATTGAGGATTGAGGATTGAGGATTGAATATTGGGTATTGGGGTTTGAAGATTGAGGATTGAGGATTGAGGATTGAGGACGAGGATTGAGGATTGAGAATTGAGGATTGAGGATTGAGGATTGAAGTTTGAGGATTGGTTATTGAGGATTGAAAAATGAGGATTGAGGATAGAGGATTGAAGATTGAGTATTGAGGATTGAAGATTAAGGATTGACGATTGAGGATTGAGGATTGAGGATTGAGGATTGAGGATTGAGTATTGAGGATTGAGGATTGAAGATTGAGTATTGAGGATTGAAGATTGAGGATTGAGGATTGAGGATTGAGGATTGAGGACTGAGGACTGAGGATTGAGGATTGAGAATTTAGGATTGAGCATTCAGGATTGAAGATTGAGGATTGGGTATTGAGGATTTAAGAATGAGGATTGAGGATTGAGGATTGACGATTAAAGATTGAGGATTGAGGATTGAGGATCGAATATTGAGTATTGAGGATTGAAGACTGAGGATTGAGTATTGAGGATTCAGGATTGGTGAAGAGGGCTGAGGTCTGAGGATTGAGGTTTGAGGACTGAGGACTGAGGATTGAGGGTTGAGAATTGAGGATTGAGGATTGAGGATTGAAGATTGAGAATTGGGTATTGAGGAATGAAGAATGAGGATTGAGAATTGAGGATTGAGGATTGAGGATTGAGGATTGAAGATTGAGGATTGGGTATTGAGGATTGAACACTGAGGATTGAGGATTGAGTATTGAGGATTGAGGATTGAGGACTGAAGATTGAATATTGACGATTGAAGGTTGAGGATTGAATATTGATGGTTGTGGATTGAGGACGAGGACTGAGTGTTGAGTATTGCTGTTTGAGGTCTGAGGATTCAGGATTGAGGATTGAGAATTGAGGATTGAGGATTGAGGATTGAAGATTGAGGATTGGGTATTGAGGATTGAAGAATGAGAATTGAAGATTGAGGATTGAGGATTGAGGATTTAAGACTGAGTGTTGAGGGTTGAGTGATGAGAATTGATGTTTGTGGATAGAGGTTTGAGGATTGCAGATTGAGTATTGAGTATTGAAAACTGTGAATTGATGGTATTCTATTGAGGATTGTGGATTGACAACTGATTGATGAGGACTGAGGGCTGAAGATTGAGGATTCAGGGTTGAGGATTCAGAATTGAGGGTTGAGAACTGAGGATTGAGGAATGAGGATTGAGGATTGAGGATTGAGAATTGAAGATTGGGGATTGTGGATTGAGGGTTGTGGATTGAGGACGAGGACTGAGGATTGAGTATTGATGTTTGAGATCAGAGGATTGAGGATTGAGGATTGAGAATTCAGGATTGGGTATTGAGGATTGAAGAATGAGGATTGAGGATTGAGGATTGAGGATTGAGGATTGAAGATTGAGTATTGAGGATTGAGGATTGAGGATTGAGGATTGAGGATTGAGGATTGAGGATTGATGATTGAGGATTGGGTATTGCGGATTGAACATTGAGGATTGAGGATTGAGTATTGAGTATTGAGGATTGAGGATTGAACGTTGAGGATTGGGGATTCAGGATTGAGGATTGAGGATGAGGGCTGAGGGTTGAGGATTGAGGATTGAGGAGTGAGGATTGAGGATTGACGATAGAGTATTGAGGGTTGAGGATTGAGGATTGAGGAATGAGTATTGAAGATTGAGGATTGATGATTGTGGATAGAGGACTGAGGATTGAGGATAGAGGATTGACGTTAGTGGATTGAGGATTGAGGATTGAGGATTGAAGAATGAGGACAGATGTTTGAGGATTGAGTGTTGAGGATTGATGATTGAGGATTGAGATTTGATGATTGAGTATTGTGTATTGAGTATAGAATCCTGAGAATTCAGGATATTCTATTGAGTATTGAAAACTGAGGATTGATAGTTGAGTATTGAGGATTGATGTTTGAGGGTTGTGTGTAGAATATTGAGGTTCGAGGATTGAGGATTGAGGATTGAGGATTGAGGATTGGGGTTGAGGGCTGAAGATCGAGGGTTGAGGACTGAGGATTGAGGATTGATTATTGAGCATTGAGGATTGAAGATTGAGGACTGGGGATTGAGGATTGAGGATTGAGGATTGAAGTTTGAGTATTGAGGATTGAAGGTTCAGGATTGAGAATTGAGGATTGAGGATTGAGATTTGATTATAGAATATTGTGTATTGAGTATTGAAACATGAGAATTCAGGATATTCCATTGAGTATTGAGACTTGAGGATTGATGGTTGAGTATTGAGAATTGATGGTTGAGGGTTGTGTGTTGAATATTGAGGATTGAGGATTGAGTACTGAGGATTGAGGACTGAGGATTGAAGATTGAGTATTGAGGATTGAGAATTGAGGACTGGGGATTGAGGATTGAAGATTGAGGATTGAGGATTGAGGATTGGGGATTGAGGATCTAGGATTGGAGATTGATAATTGAGGATTGAAGAGTGAGAATTGAGGATTGAGGATTGAGCATTGAGAATTGAGGATGAGGACTTAGGGTTGAGGATTGAGGTTTGAGGAATGAGGATTGAGGATTGAGGATTGAGGATTGAGGATTGAGGATTGAGGATTGAGTATTGAAGCTTGAGTGTTCATGACTGAGGATTGAGGATTGAGGATTGAGGATTGAGGATTGAGGATTGAAGATTGAGTATTGAGGATTGAAGATTGAGGTATGAGGATTGAGGTTTGAGGATTGAATATTGAGGATTGAAGATTGAGTATTGATGATTGAAGATTGAGTATTGAGGATTGAGGGTTGAGGATTGAGGACGAGGACTGACGGTTGAGGATTGAGGTTTGAGTATTGAGGGTTAAGGATTGAGGAATGAGGATTGAGGATTGCGGACTGAGGATTGAGGACTGATTATTGAGCATAGAGGATTGAAGATTGAGGACTGGGGATTGAGAATTGAGGATTCAGGATTGAAGATTGAGGATTGAGGATTAAGGATTGGGGAATGAAGATTGTGGATTGAGGATTGTGGATTGAAGATTTAGCATTGGGGATTGACGATTGAGGATTCGGTATTGAGGATTGAGGATTGAAGATTGAGTATTTAGGATTGAATACTGAGGATTGAGTATTGAGGATTGAAGATTGAGGACTGAGTGTTGAGTGTTGAGTGATGAGAATTGATGTTTGTGGATTGATATTTGAAGATTGAAGATTGAGGATTGAGTATTGAAAACTGTTAATTGAGGATATTCTACTGAGGATTCATGATTGACAATTGATTTCTGAGGACTCAGGGCTGAAAATTGAGATTTCAGGATTGAGGTTTCAGGATTGATGTTTGAGGACTGAGAATTGGGGGTTGAGGATTGAGGATTGAGGTTTGACGCTTGAGGATTGAGGATAGGAGATTGAGGATTGAAGATTGTGGACTGAGGATTGAGGATCAAGGATTGCGGATTGAGGATTGAAGATTGAGTATTGATGATAGAGGATTGAGGATTGAGGATTGGGGATTGAGGATTGAGGATTGAGGGATGAGGATTGAGGACGGGGACTGAGGGTTGAGGATTGAGAATTGAGGATTGAGGATTGAGGACTGAGGATTGAAGATTGAGGATTGAGGATTGAGGATTGAGGATTGAAGATTGAGGACTGAGTGTTGAGTGTTGAGTGATGAGAATTGAGGATTGTGTATTGAGGATTGAGAATTGAGGATTGAGGATTGAAGATTGAGTATTGAGGATTGAAGATTGAGGATTGAGGATTGAGGATTGATGACTGAGGGCTGAGTGTTGAGGGTTGAGTGATGGGAATTGATGTTTGTGTTTTGAGATTTGAAGATTGAAGAATGGGGATTGAGTATTGAAAACTGTGAATTGAGGATATTCTATTGAAGATTGAGGATTGACAATTGATTGTTGAGGACTGAGGGCTGAAGATTGAGAATTCAGGATTGAGGGTTCGGGATTGAGGTTTGAGGACTGAGAATTGAGGTTTGAGGATTGAGGATTGAGGATTGACGCATGAGGATTGAGGATTGAGGATGGAGGATTGAAGAGAGAGGACTGAGTGTTGAGGATAGAGTGTTGAGAATTGATGTTTGAGGATTGAGATTTGATTATTGAATATTGTGGATTGAGTATTGAACCATGAGAATTCATGATATTCTATTGAGTATTGAGAATTGAGGATTGATGGTTGAGTATTGATAATTGATGGTTGAGGTTTGTGTGTTGAATATTGAGGATTGAGGATTGAGAATTGAGGATTGAGGATTGAAGATTGAGGATTAACGATTGGGGATTGGGGATTGAGGATCTAGGATTGGAGATTGATTATTGAGGATTGAAGATTGAGTATTGATGATTGAAGATTGAGTGTTGATGATTGAGGATTGAGGATTGAGGATTGAAGATTGAGTATTGATGATTGAAACTTGAGGATTGAGGATTGAGGATTGAGGATTGAGGATTGAGGACTGAGGATTGAAGATTGAGTATTGAGGATTGAGAATTGAGGACTGGGGATTGAGGATTGAAGATTGAGGATTCAGGATTGAGGTTGAGGATTGAGGATTGAGGATTGAGGATTGAGGATTGAAGGTTGAGTATTGAGGATTGAAGATTGTGGAATGAGGATTGAGGATTGAGGATTGAGGATTGAGGATTGAGGATTGAGGATTGAGTATTGAAGATTGAGTGTTCATGACTGAGGATTGAGGATTGAGGATTGAGGATTGAGGATTGAGGATTGAAGGTTGAGTATTGAAGATTGAAGATTGTGGAATGAGGATTGAGGATTGAGGATTGAGGATTGAGGATTGAGGATTGAGGATTGAGTATTGATGATTGAAGATTGAGTATTGAGGATTGAGGGGTGAGGATTGAGGACGAGGACTGACGGTTGAGGATTGAGGTTTGAGTATTGAGGATTAAGGATTGAGGAATGAGGATTCAGGATTGAAGACTGAGGATTGAGGACTGATTATTGAGCATTGAGGATTGAAGGTTGAGGACTGGGGATTGAGAATTGAGGATTCAGGATTGAAGATTGAGGATTGAGGATTGAGGATTGAGGATTGAGGATTGAAGATTGAGTATTGATGATTGAAAATTGAGGATTGAGGATTGACGACTGAGGATTGAGGATCAAGTATTGAGGATTGAGGATTGAAGACTGAGTATTGATGATTGAGGATTGAGGATTGAGGATTGAGGATTGAGGATTGAGGGATGAGGATTGAGGACGGGGACTGAGGGTTGAGAATTGAGGTCTGAGGATCGAGGATTGAGAATTGAAGATTGAGGTTTGGGTATTGACGATGGAGGATTGAAGATTCAGGATTGAGGATTAAGGATTGATTGTTGAGGATTGAGGATTGGAGGAAGAGTATTGAGGATTGAAGGTTGAGGACTGAGGTCTGTGGATTGAGGATTAAGGATTGAGGAATGAAGATTGAGGATTAAGGATTGTGGATTGAAGATTGAGTATTGAGGATTGACGATTGAGGATTGAGTATTGAGGATTGAGGATTGAAGATTGAGTATTTAGGATTGAAGTTTGAGGATTGAGGATTGAGGATTGAAGATTGAGGACTGAGTGTTGAGTGCTGAGTGATGAGAATTGATGTTTGTGGATTGATATTTGAAGATTGAAGATTGAGGATTGAGTATTGAAAACTGAGAATTGAGAATATTCTATTGAGGATTGATGATTGACAATTGATTGCTGAGGACTGAGGGCTGAAAATTGAAATTTCAGGATTGAGGTTTCAGGATTGAGGTTTGAGGACTGAGAATTGGGGGTTGAGGATTGAGGATTGAGGTTTGACGCTTGAGGATTGAGGATAGGAGATTGAGGATTGAAGATTGAGGACTGAGGATTGAGGACCAAGGATTGAGGATTGAGGATTGAAGGTTGAGTATTGATGATTGAGGATTGAGGATTGAGGATTGGGGATTGAGGATTGAGGATTGAGGGATGAGGATTGAGGACCTGGACTCAGGGTTGAGGATTGAGAATTGAGGATTGAGGATTGAGGACTGAGGATTGAAGATTGAGGATTGAGGATTGAGGATTGAGGATTGAAGATTGAGGACTGAGTGTTGAGCGTTGAGTTATGAGAATTGAGGATTGAGTATTGAGGATTGAGAATTGAGGATTGAGGATTGAAGATTGAGTATTGAGGATTGAGTATTGTGGATTGAGGGTTGAAGGTTGAGTATTGAGGATTGAGGACTGGGGATTGAGGTATGAAGATTGAGAATTAACGATTGAGGATTGGGGATTGAGGATCTAGGATTGGATATTGATTGTTGAGGATTGAAGATTGAGTATTGATGATTGAAGATTGAGGATTGAGGATTGAGGATTGAGGATTTAGGATTGAAGATTGAGTATTGATGATTGAAAATTGAAGATTGAGGATTGAGGGTTGAGGATTGAGGACGAGGACTGAGGGCTGAGGATTGGGGACTGAGGGTTGAGAGTTGAGGACTGAGGATCGAGGATTGAGAATTGAAGATTGAGGTTTGGGTATTGAGGATGGAGGATTGAAGATTCAGGATTGAGGATTAAGGATTGATTGTTGAGGATTGAGGATTGGAGATTGACGCATGAGAATTGAGGATTGAGGATTGAGGATTGTGGATTGAGGATCGAAGATTGAGTATTGAGGATTGAGGATTGAGCATTGAGGATTGAGTATTGAGAATTGAGGATTGAGGAATGAAGATTGAGTATTGAGGATTGAAGTTTGAGGATTGAGGATTGAGGATTGAAGATTGAGGACTGAGTGTTGAGGGTAGAGTGATGAGTGTTGATGTTTGTGGATTGAGATTTGAAGATTGAAGATTGGGGATTGCGTATTGAAAGCTGTGAATTGATGATATTCTATTGAGCATTGAGGATTGGCAACTGATTGTTGCGGACTGACGGATGAAGATTGAGCATTCAGGATTGAGGATTCCGAATTGTGGTTTGAGGTCTGAAGATTGAGGGATGAGGATTGAGGATTGAGGTTTGACGCTTGAGGATTGAGGATAGGAGATTGAGGATTGAAGATTGAGGACTGAGGATCGAGGATCAAGGATTGAGGATTGAGGATTGAAGATTGAGTGTTGATGATTGAGGATTGAGGATTGAGGATTGGGGATTGAGGATTGAGGATTGAGGGATGAGGATTGAGGACGGGGACTGAGGGTTGAGGATTGCGAATTGAGGATTGAGGATTGAGGATTGAGGATTGAAGATTGAGGAATGGGGTTGAGGATTGAAGATTCAGGATTGAGGATTGATGATTGAGGATTGAGGACTGATGATTGGAGATTGAGTATTGAGGATTGAAGACTGAGGACTGAGGATTGAGGATAGAGGATTGACGTTAGTGGATTGAGGATTGAGGATTGAGGATTGAAGAATGAGGACAGATGTTTGAGGATTGAGTGTTGAGGATTGATGATTGAGGATTGAGATTTGATGATTGAGTATTGTGTATTGAGTATAGAATCCTGAGAATTCAGGATATTCTATTGAGTATTGAAAACTGAGGATTGATAGTTGAGTATTGAGGATTGATGTTTGAGGGTTGTGTGTAGAATATTGAGGTTCGAGGATTGAGGATTGAGGATTAAGGATTGAGGATTGGGGTTGAGGGCTGAAGATCGAGGGTTGAGGACTGAGGATTGAGGATTGATTATTGAGCATTGAGGATTGAAGATTGAGGACTGGGGATTGAGGATTGAGGATTGAGGATTGAAGTTTGAGTATTGAGGATTGAAGGTTCAGGATTGAGAATTGAGGATTGAGGATTGAGATTTGATTATAGAATATTGTGGATTGAGTATTGAAACATGAGAATTCAGGATATTCCATTGAGTATTGAGACTTGAGGATTGATGGTTGAGTATTGAGAATTGATGGTTGAGGGTTGTGTGTTGAATATTGAGGATTGAGAATTGAGTACTGAGGATTGAGGACTGAGGATTGAAGATTGAGTATTGAGGATTGAGAATTGAGGACTGGGGATTGAGGATTGAAGATTGAGGATTGAGGATTGAGGATTGGGGATTGAGGATCTAGGATTGGAGATTGATAATTGAGGATTGAAGAGTGAGAATTGAGGATTGAGGATTGAGCATTGAGAATTGAGGATGAGGACTTAGGGTTGAGGATTGAGGTTTGAGGAATGAGGATTGAGGATTGAGGATTGAGGATTGAGGATTGAGGATTGAGGATTGAGTATTGAAGCTTGAGTGTTCATGACTGAGGATTGAGGATTGAGGATTGAGGATTGAGGATTGAGGATTGAAGATTGAGTATTGAGGATTGAAGATTGAGGAATGAGGATTGAGGTTTGAGGATTGAGTATTGAGGATTGAAGATTGAGTATTGATGATTGAAGATTGAGTATTGAGGATTGAGGGTTGAGGATTGAGGACGAGGACTGACGGTTGAGGATTGAGGTTTGAGTATTGAGGGTTAAGGATTGAGGAATGAGGATTGAGGATTGCGGACTGAGGATTGAGGACTGATTATTGAGCATAGAGGATTGAAGATTGAGGACTGGGGATTGAGGATTGAGGATTCAGGATTGAAGATTGAGGATTGAGGATTGGGGATTGAGGATTGAGTATTGAAGATTGAGTATTGAGGATTGAAGATTAAGGATTGACGATTGAGGATTGAGGATTGAGGATTGAAAATTGAGTATTGATGATTGAAGATTGAGTATTGAGGATTGAGGGTTGAGGATTGAGGACGAGGACTGACGGTTGAGGATTGAGGTTTGAGTATTGAGGGTTAAGGATTGAGGAATGAGGATTGAGGATTGCGGACTGAGGATTGAGGATTGAAGATTGAGTATTGAGGATTGAAGATTGAGGAATGAGGATTGAGGTTTGAGGATTGAGTATTGAGGATTGAAGATTGAGTATTGATGATTGAAGATTGAGTATTGAGGATTGAGGGTTGAGGATTGAGGACGAGGACTGACGGTTGAGGATTGAGGTTTGAGTATTGAGGGTTAAGGATTGAGGAATGAGGATTGAGGATTGCGGACTGAGGATTGAGGACTGATTATTGAGCATAGAGGATTGAAGATTGAGGACTGGGGATTGAGAATTGAGGATTCAGGATTTAAGATTGAGGATTGGGTATTGAGGATTTAATAATGATGATTGAGGATTGAGGATTGAGGATTAAAGATTGAGGATTGAGGATTGAGGATTGAATATTGGGTATTGGGGTTTGAAGATTGAGGATTGAGGATTGAGGATTGAGGACGAGGATTGAGGATTGAGAATTGAGGATTGAGGATTGAGGATTGAAGTTTGAGGATTGGTTATTGAGGATTGAAAAATGAGGATTGAGGATAGAGGATTGAAGATTGAGTATTGAGGATTGAAGATTAAGGATTGACGATTGAGGATTGAGGATTGAGGATTGAGGATTGAGGATTGAGTATTGAGGATTGAGGATTGAAGATTGAGTATTGAGGATTGAAGATTGAGGATTGAGGATTGAGGATTGAGGATTGAGGACTGAGGACTGAGGATTGAGGATTGAGAATTTAGGATTGAGCATTCAGGATTGAAGATTGAGGATTGGGTATTGAGGATTTAAGAATGAGGATTGAGGATTGAGGATTGACGATTAAAGATTGAGGATTGAGGATTGAGGATCGAATATTGAGTATTGAGGATTGAAGACTGAGGATTGAGTATTGAGGATTCAGGATTGGTGAAGAGGGCTGAGGTCTGAGGATTGAGGTTTGAGGACTGAGGACTGAGGATTGAGGGTTGAGAATTGAGGATTGAGGATTGAGGATTGAAGATTGAGAATTGGGTATTGAGGAATGAAGAATGAGGATTGAGAATTGAGGATTGAGGATTGAGGATTGAGGATTGAAGATTGAGGATTGGGTATTGAGGATTGAACACTGAGGATTGAGGATTGAGTATTGAGGATTGAGGATTGAGGACTGAAGATTGAATATTGACGATTGAAGGTTGAGGATTGAATATTGATGGTTGTGGATTGAGGACGAGGACTGAGTGTTGAGTATTGCTGTTTGAGGTCTGAGGATTCAGGATTGAGGATTGAGAATTGAGGATTGAGGATTGAGGATTGAAGATTGAGGATTGGGTATTGAGGATTGAAGAATGAGAATTGAAGATTGAGGATTGAGGATTGAGGATTTAAGACTGAGTGTTGAGGGTTGAGTGATGAGAATTGATGTTTGTGGATAGAGGTTTGAGGATTGCAGATTGAGTATTGAGTATTGAAAACTGTGAATTGATGGTATTCTATTGAGGATTGTGGATTGACAACTGATTGATGAGGACTGAGGGCTGAAGATTGAGGATTCAGGGTTGAGGATTCAGAATTGAGGGTTGAGAACTGAGGATTGAGGAATGAGGATTGAGGATTGAGGATTGAGAATTGAAGATTGGGGATTGTGGATTGAGGGTTGTGGATTGAGGATGAGGACTGAGGATTGAGTATTGATGTTTGAGATCAGAGGATTGAGGATTGAGGATTGAGAATTCAGGATTGGGTATTGAGGATTGAAGAATGAGGATTGAGGATTGAGGATTGAGGATTGAGGATTGAAGATTGAGTATTGAGGATTGAGGATTGAGGATTGAGGATTGAGGATTGAGGATTGAGGATTGATGATTGAGGATTGGGTATTGCGGATTGAACATTGAGGATTGAGGATTGAGTATTGAGTATTGAGGATTGAGGATTGAACGTTGAGGATTGGGGATTCAGGATTGAGGATTGAGGATGAGGGCTGAGGGTTGAGGATTGAGGATTGAGGAGTGAGGATTGAGGATTGACGATAGAGTATTGAGGGTTGAGGATTGAGGATTGAGGAATGAGTATTGAAGATTGAGGATTGATGATTGTGGATAGAGGACTGAGGATTGAGGATTGAGGAATGAGGATTGAAGATTGAGGATTGAGGATTTAGGATTAAGAATTGAGAATTGAGGATGAGGACTGAGGGTTGAGGGTTGAGGTTTGAGGAATGAGGATTGAGGATTGAGGATTGAGGATTGAGGATTGATGATTGAGGATTGAGGATTGAAGATTGTGTATGGAGGATTGAAGATTGAGGATTGAGGATTGAGGATTGAAGATTGAGGACTGAGTGTTGAGGGTTGAGTGATGAGAATTGATATCTGTGGATTGAGATTTGAAGATTGAAGATTGGGGATTCAGTATTGAAAACTGTGAATTGAGGATATTCTATTGAGGATTGAGGATTGACAATTGATACTTGCGGACTGAGGGATGAAGATTGAGCATTCAGGATTGAGGATTCGGAATTGAGGTTTGAGGACTGAGGATTGACGGTTGAGGATTGAGGATTGAGGTTTGACGCTTGGGGATAGAGGATTGGGGATGGAGGATTGAAGAGAGAGGACTGAGTGCTGAGGATAGAGTGTTGAGGATAGATGTTTGCGGATTGAGATTTGATTATTGAATATTGTGGATTGAGTATTGAACCATGAGAATTCAGGATATTCCATTGAGTATTGAGAATTGATAATTCATGGTTGAGTATTGAGAATTGATGGTAGATGGTTGTGTGTTGAATATTGAGGATTGAGGATTGAGTATTGAGGATTGAGGATTGAGGATTGAAGATTGAGTATTGAGGATTGAGTATTGTGGATTGAGGATTGAAGGTTGAGTATTGAGGATTGAGGACTGGGGATTGAGGTATGAAGATTGAGGATTAACGATTGAGGATTGGGGATTGAGGATCTAGGATTGGATATTGCTTGTTGAGGATTGAAGATTGAGTATTGATGATTGAAGATTGAGGATTGAGGATTGGGGATTGAGGATTGAGGATTGTGGATTGAAGATTGAGGATTGGGTATTGAGGATTGAACACTGAGGATTGAGGATTGAGTATTGAGGATTGACGATTGAGGACTGAAGATTGAATATTGACGATTGAAGGTTGAGGATTGAGGATTGATGGTTGTGGATTGAGGACGAGGACTGAGTGTTGAGTATTGCTATTTGAGGTCTGAGGATTCAGGATTGAGGATTGAGAATTGAGGGTTGAGAACTGAGGATTGAGGATTGAGGATTGAGGATTGAGGATTGAGAATTGAAGATTGAGGATTGTGGATTGAGGGTTGTGGATTGAGGACGAGGACTGAGGATTGAGTATTGATGTTTGAGATCAGAGGATTGAGGATTGAGGATTGAGAATTGAGGATTGAGGATTGAGGATTGAAGATTGAGGATTGGGTATTGAGGATTGAAGAATGAGGACTGAGGATTGAGTATTGAGGATTGAGGATTGAAGATTGAGTATTGAGGATTGAAGATTGAGGATTGAGGATTGAGGATTGATGATTGAGGATTGAAGATTGAGGATTGGGGACTGAGTGTTGAGGTTTGAGTGATGAGAATTGATGTTTGTGGATAGAGTTTTGGAGATTGCAGATTGAGTATTGGGTATTGAGCACAGTGAATTGATGGTATTCTATTGAGGATTGAGAATTGACAACTGATTCATGAGGACTGAGGTCTGAAGATTGAGGATTCAGGATTGAGGATTCAGGATTGAGGTTTGAGGACCGAGGATTGAGGATTGAGGATTGAGGATTGAGGATTGAGGATTGAGGATTGAGGATTGAGGATTGGGGATTGAAGATTGAGGATTGAGGATTGAGGATGAGGGCTGAGGGTTGAGGATTGAGGATTGAGGATTGAAGATTAAGTATTGATGATTGAGGATTGAGGATTGAGGATTGAGGATTATGGATTGAGGATTGAAGATTGAGGATTGAGGATTGAGGATGAGGGCTGAGGGTTGAGGATTGAGGTCTGAGGACTGAGGACTTAGGATTGAGGATTGAGAGTTGAGGATTGAGGATTGAGGATTGACGATTGAGGATTGGGTATTGAGGATTGAAGAATGAGGATTGAGGAATGAGGATTGAGGGTTGAGGATTGAAGATTGAGTATTGAGGATTGAAGCCTGACGATTGAGGATTGAGGATTGAGGATTGAGGATTGAGGATGGAGGATTGAAGAATGAGTATTGAGGATTGAAGATTGAGGATCGAGGATCGAGGGTTGAGGGTCGAGGATTGAAGTTAGAGGATTGGGTATTGCGCATTGAACATTGGGGATTGAGGATTGAGGATTGGGGATTGAGGATTGACGATTGAGGATTGAGTATTGTGGATTGAGAATTGATTATTGATTATTGAAGATTGAGTATTGAGGATTGAAGATTGAGGATTAAGGATTGAGGATTGAGGATTGAGGATGAGGGCTGAGGGTTGAGGATTGAGGTTTGAGGACTGAGGACTGAGTATTGAGGATAGAGAATTTAGGATTGAGGATTCAGGATTGAAGATTGAGGATTGGGTATTGAGGATTTAATAATGATGATTGAGGATTGAGGATTGAGGATTAAAGATTGAGGATTGAGGATTGAGGATTGAATATTGAGTATTGGGGATTGAAGATTGAGGATTGAGGATTGAGGATTGAGGATTGATGATGAGGGCTGAGGTCTGAGGATTGAGGTTTGAGGACTGAGGACTGAGGATTGAGGGTTGAGAATTGAGGATTGAGGATTGAGGATTGAAGATTGAGGATTGGGTATTGAGGAATGAAGAGTGAGGATTGAGAAATGAGGATTGAGGATTGGGGATTGAGGATTGAAGATTGAGTATTCAGGATTGGAGATTGACGATTGAGGATTGAGGACCGAGGATTGAGGATTGAGGATTGAAGATTGTGTATTGAGGATTGAAGATTGAGGTTTGAGGGCTGAGGATTGAGGATTGAGGATTGGGGACTGAGGATTGAGGATTGAGGATTGATGATTGACGATTGGGTATTGGGGATTGAACACTGAGGATAGAGGATTGAGTATTGAGGATTGAGGATTGCGGATTGAAGATTGAATATTGATGATTGAAGATTGTGGATCGAGGATTGAGTGTTGTGGATTGAGGACGAGGACTGAGGGTTGAGTATTGATGTTTGAGGTCTGAGGGTTGAGGATTGAGGATTGAGAATTGAGGATTGAGGATTGAGGATTGAAGATTGCGGATTGGGTGTTGAGGTTTGAAGAATGAGGATTGAGGATTGAGGATTGAGGATTGAGTGTTGAAGATTGAGTATTGAGGATTGGAGATTGAGAATTGAGGATTGAGGATTGAGGATTGAGGACTGAGGATTGAAGACTGAGGATTGGGTATTGCGGATTGAACATTGAGGATTGACGATTGAGTATTGAGGATAGAGGATTGAGGACTGAAGATTGAATATTGACGATTGAAGGTTGAGGATTGAGTATTGATGGTTGTGGATTGAGGCCGAGGACTGATGGTTGAGTATGGCTGTTAGAGGTCTGAGGATTGAGGATTGAGGATTGAGATTTTGAGGATTGAGGATTGAGGATTGAAGATTGAGAATTGGGTATTGAGGATTGAAGAATGAGGATTGAGGATTGAGGATTGAGGATTGAGGATTGAAGACTGAGTGTTGAGTGCTGAGTGATGAGAATTGATGTTTGTGGATAGAGATTTGAATATTTCAGATTGAGTATTGAGTATTGAAAACTGTGAATTGATGATATTCTATTGAGGATTGTGGATTGACAACTGATTGTTGAGGACTGAGGGCTGAAGATTGAGGATTCAGGGTTCAGGATTCAGAATTGAGGGTTGAGAACTGAGGATTGAGGATTGAAGATTGAGTATTGAGGATTGAAGATTGAGGATTGAGGATTGAGTATTGAAGATTGAGGATTTGGGACTGAGGATTGATGATTGAGGATTGAGGATTGAGGATCGAGGATTGAGGACTGACGCTTGAGGATTGAGGATTGAGGACGGAGGATTGAAGAGCGAGGACTGAGTGTTGAGGATTGAGTGTTGGGAATTGATGTTTGAGGATTGAGATTTGATTTTTGAATATTGTGGATTGAGTATTGAACCATGAGAATTCAGGATATTCTATTGAGTATTGAGAATTGAGGATTGATGGTTGAGTATTGAGGATTGATGGTTGAGGGTTGTGCGTTGAATATTGAGGATTGAGGATTGAGGATTGAGGATTGAGGATTGAGGATTGATGATTGGGTATTAATGATTGAAGATTGAGGATTGAGGATTGAGGGTTGAGGTTTGAGGACGAGGACTTACGGTTGAGGATTGAGGTTTGAGGATTGAGGATTGAGGATTGAGGGCTGAAGGTTGAATATTGATGATTGAAGATTGAGGATTCAGTATTGATGGTTGTGTATTGAGGACGAGGACTGAGGGCTGAGCATTGCTGTTTGAGGCCTGAGGATTGAGGATTGAGGATTGAGAATTGAGGATTGAGGATTGAGGATTGAAGATTGAGGATTGGGTATTGAGGACTGAAGAATGAGGATTGAGGTTTGAGGATTGAGGATTGAGGTTTGAAGACTGAGTATTGAGGATTGAGGATTGAGGATTGAAGATCGAGTATTGAGGATTGAAGATTGAGGATTGAGGATTGAGGATTGAGTATTGAGGATTGAGGATTGAAGATTGAGTATTGAGGATTGAAGATTGAGGATTGAGGATTGAGGATTCAGGATTGTGGATTCAGGATTGAGGTTTGAGGACCGAGGATTGAGGATTGAGGATTGAGGATTGAGGATTGAGGATTGAGGATTGAGGATTGTGGATTGAGGATTGATGATTGAGGATTGGGTATTGCGCATTGAACATTGAGGATTGAGGATTGAGTATTGAGGATTGAGGATTGAGGACTGAATATTGAATATTGACGATTGAAGATTGAGGAATGAGGATTGAGGATTGAGGATTGAAGACTGTGTATTGAGGATTGAAGATTGAGGATTGAGGATTGAGGATTGAGGATTGAGGATTGAGGATTGAGGATTGAAGGTTGAGTACTGAGGATTGAAGATTGAGGATTGAGGATTGAGCATTGAGGATTGAGGACTGAAGATTGAGGATTGGGGATTGAGGATTGACGATTGAGTGTTGAGAATTGATGTTTGAGGATTGAGATTTGATTATTGAATTTTGTGGATTGAGTACTGAACCATGAGAATTCAGGATATTCCATTGAGTATCGAGAATTGAGGATTGATGGTTGAGTATTGAGGATTGATGGTTGAGGGTTGTGTGTTGAATATTGAGGATTGAGGATTGAGGATTGAGGATTGAGGATTGAAGATTGAGGATTGGGGATTGAGGATTGACGATTGAGGATTGAGTATTGAGTATTGAGAATTGTGGATTGAGGATTGAGGATTGAGTATTGAGGATTGAAGATTGAGGATTGAGAATTGAGGATTGAAATTGAGGACTGAGTGTTGATGGTTGAGTGATGAGAATTGATGTTTGTGGATTGAGATTTGAAGATTGAAGAATGGGAATTCAGTATTGATGATTGAAGATTGAGGATTAACGATTGAGGATTGGGGATTGAGGATCTAGGATTGGATATTGATTGTTGAGGATTGAAGATTGAGTATTGATGATTGAAGATTGAGGATTGAGGATTGGGGATTGAGGATTGAGGATTGTGGATTGAAGATTGAGGATTGGGTATTGAGGATTGAACACTGAGGATTGAGGATTGAGTATTGAGGATTGAGGATTGAGGACTGAAGATTGAATATTGACGATTGAAGTTTGAGGATTGAGGATTGATGGTTGTGGATTGAGGACGAGGACTGAGTGTTGAGTATTGCTATTTGAGGTCTGAGGATTCAGGATTGAGGATTGAGAATTGAGGGTTGAGGATTGAGGATTGAAGATTGAGGATTGGGTATTGAGGATTGAAGAATGAGGATTGAGTATTGAGGATTGAGGATTGAGGATTTAAGACTGAGTGTTGAGGGTTGAGTGATGAGAATTGATGTTTGTGGATAGAGGTTTGAAGATTGCAGATTGAGTATTGAGTATTGAAAACTGTGAATTGATGGTATTCTATTGAGGATTGTGGATTGACAACTGATTGTTGAGGACTGAGGGCTGAAGATTGAGGATTCAGGGTTGGGGATTCAGAATTGAGGGTTGAGAACTGAGGATTGAGGATTGAGGATTGAGGATTGAGGATTGAGAATTGAAGATTGAGGATTGTGGATTGAGGGTTGTGGATTGAGGACGAGGACTGAGGATTGAGTATTGTTGTTTGAGATCAGAGGATTGAGGATTGAGGATTGAGAATTGAGGATTGAGGATTGAGGATTGAAGATTGAGGATTGGGTATTGAGGATTGAAGAATGAGGACTGAGGATTGAGTATTGAGGATTGAGGATTGAAGATTGAGTATTGAGGATTGAAGATTGAGGATTGAGGATTGAGGATTGATGATTGAGGATTGAAGATTGAGGATTGGGGACTGAGTGTTGAGGTTTGAGTGATGAGAATTGATGTTTGTGGATAGAGTTTTGGAGATTGCAGATTGAGTATTGGGTATTGAGCACAGTGAATTGATGGTATTCTACTGAGGATTGAGAATTGACAACTGATTCATGAGGACTGAGGTCTGAAGATTGAGGATTCAGGATTGAGGATTCAGGATTGAGGTTTGAGGACCGAGGATTGAGGATTGAGGATTGAGGATTGAGGATTGAGGATTGAGGATTGAGGGCTGAAGGTTGAATATTGATGATTGAAGATTGAGGATTCAGTATTGATGGTTGTGTATTGAGGACGAGGACTGAGGGCTGAGCATTGCTGTTTGAGGCCTGAGGATTGAGGATTGAGGATTGAGAATTGAGGATTGAGGATTGAGGATTGAAGATTGAGGATTGAGTATTGAGTATTGAAGATTGAGGATTGAGGATTGAGGATTGATGATTGAGGATTGAAGGTTGAGGATTGGGGACTGAGTGTTGAGGTTTGAGTGATGAGAATTGATGTTTGTGGATAGAGTTTTGGAGATTGCAGATTGAGTATTGGGTATTGAGCACAGTGAATTGATGGTATTCTACTGAGGATTGAGAATTGACAACTGATTCATGAGGACTGAGGTCTGAAGATTGAGGATTCAGGATTGAGGATTCAGGATTGAGGTTTGAGGACCGAGGATTGAGGATTGAGGATTGAGGATTGAGGATTGAGGATTGAGGATTGAGGATTGAGGGCTGAAGGTTGAATATTGATGATTGAAGATTGAGGATTCAGTATTGATGGTTGTGTATTGAGGACGAGGACTGAGGGCTGAGCATTGCTGTTTGAGGCCTGAGGATTGAGGATTGAGGATTGAGAATTGAGGATTGAGGATTGAGGATTGAAGATTGAGGATTGGGTATTGAGGACTGAAGAATGAGGATTGAGGTTTGAGGATTGAGGATTGAGGTTTGAAGACTGAGTATTGAGGATTGAGGATTGAGGATTGAAGATCGAGTATTGAGGATTGAAGATTGAGGATTGAGGATTGAGGATTGAGTATTGAGGATTGAGGATTGAAGATTGAGTATTGAGGATTGAAGATTGAGGATTGAGGATTGAGGATTCAGGATTGTGGATTCAGGATTGAGGTTTGAGGACCGAGGATTGAGGATTGAGGATTGAGGATTGAGGATTGAGGATTGAGGATTGAGGATTGTGGATTGAGGATTGATGATTGAGGATTGGGTATTGCGCATTGAACATTGAGGATTGAGGATTGAGTATTGAGGATTGAGGATTGAGGACTGAATATTGAATATTGACGATTGAAGATTGAGGATTGAGGATTGAGGATTGAGGATTGAAGACTGTGTATTGAGGATTGAAGATTGAGGATTGAGGATTGAGGATTGAGGATTGAGGATTGAGGATTGAGGATTGAAGGTTGAGTACTGAGGATTGAAGATTGAGGATTGAGGATTGAGTATTGAGGATTGAGGACTGAAGATTGAGGATTGGGGATTGAGGATTGACGATTGAGTGTTGAGAATTGATGTTTGAGGATTGAGATTTGATTATTGAATTTTGTGGATTGAGTACTGAACCATGAGAATTCAGGATATTCTATTGAGTATCGAGAATTGAGGATTGATGGTTGAGTATTGAGGATTGATGGTTGAGGGTTGTGTGTTGAATATTGAGGATTGAGGATTGAGGATTGAGGATTGAGGATTGAAGATTGAGGATTGGGGATTGAGGATTGACGATTGAGGATTGAGTATTGAGTATTGAGAATTGTGGATTGAGGATTGAGGATTGAGTATTGAGGATTGAAGATTGAGGATTGAGAATTGAGGATTGAAATTGAGGACTGAGTGTTGATGGTTGAGTGATGAGAATTGATGTTTGTGGATTGAGATTTGAAGATTGAAGAATGGGAATTCAGTGTTGATGATTGAAGATTGAGGATTAACGATTGAGGATTGGGGATTGAGGATCTAGGATTGGATATTGATTGTTGAGGATTGAAGATTGAGTATTGATGATTGAAGATTGAGGATTGAGGATTGGGGATTGAGGATTGAGGATTGTGGATTGAAGATTGAGGATTGGGTATTGAGGATTGAACACTGAGGATTGAGGATTGAGTATTGAGGATTGAGGATTGAGGACTGAAGATTGAATATTGACGATTGAAGGTTGAGGATTGAGGATTGATGGTTGTGGATTGAGGACGAGGACTGAGTGTTGAGTATTGCTATTTGAGGTCTGAGGATTCAGGATTGAGGATTGAGAATTGAGGGTTGAGGATTGAGGATTGAAGATTGAGGATTGGGTATTGAGGATTGAAGAATGAGGATTGAGTATTGAGGATTGAGGATTGAGGATTTAAGACTGAGTGTTGAGGGTTGAGTGATGAGAATTGATGTTTGTGGATAGAGGTTTGAAGATTGCAGATTGAGTATTGAGTATTGAAAACTGTGAATTGATGGTATTCTATTGAGGATTGTGGATTGACAACTGATTGTTGAGGACTGAGGGCTGAAGATTGAGGATTCAGGGTTGGGGATTCAGAATTGAGGGTTGAGAACTGAGGATTGAGGATTGAGGATTGAGGATTGAGGATTGAGAATTGAAGATTGAGGATTGTGGATTGAGGGTTGTGGATTGAGGACGAGGACTGAGGATTGAGTATTGTTGTTTGAGATCAGAGGATTGAGGATTGAGGATTGAGAATTGAGGATTGAGGATTGAGGATTGAAGATTGAGGATTGGGTATTGAGGATTGAAGAATGAGGACTGAGGATTGAGTATTGAGGATTGAGGATTGAAGATTGAGTATTGAGGATTGAAGATTGAGGATTGAGGATTGAGGATTGATGATTGAGGATTGAAGATTGAGGATTGGGGACTGAGTGTTGAGGTTTGAGTGATGAGAATTGATGTTTGTGGATAGAGTTTTGGAGATTGCAGATTGAGTATTGGGTATTGAGCACAGTGAATTGATGGTATTCTATTGAGGATTGAGAATTGACAACTGATTCATGAGGACTGAGGTCTGAAGATTGAGGATTCAGGATTGAGGATTCAGGATTGAGGTTTGAGGACCGAGGATTGAGGATTGAGGATTGAGGATTGAGGATTGAGGATTGAGGATTGAGGATTGAGGATTGGGGATTGAAGATTGAGGATTGAGGATTGAGGATGAGGGCTGAGGGTTGAGGATTGAGGATTGAGGATTGAAGATTAAGTATTGATGATTGAGGATTGAGGATTGAGGATTGAGGATTATGGATTGAGGATTGAAGATTGAGGATTGAGGATTGAGGATGAGGGCTGAGGGTTGAGGATTGAGGTCTGAGGACTGAGGACTTAGGATTGAGGATTGAGAGTTGAGGATTGAGGATTGAGGATTGACGATTGAGGATTGGGTATTGAGGATTGAAGAATGAGGATTGAGGAATGAGGATTGAGGGTTGAAGATTGAAGATTGAGTATTGAGGATTGAAGCCTGACGATTGAGGATTGAGGATTGAGGATTGAGGATTGAGGATGGGGGATTGAAGAATGAGTATTGAGGATTGAAGATTGAGGATCGAGGATCGAGGGTTGAGGGTCGAGGATTGAAGTTAGAGGATTGGGTATTGCGCATTGAACATTGGGGATTGAGGATTGAGGATTGGGGATTGATGATTGACGATTGAGGATTGAGTATTGTGGATTGAGAATTGATTATTGATTATTGAAGATTGAGTATTGAGGATTGAAGATTGAGGATTAAGGATTGAGGATTGAGGATTGAGGATTGAGGATGAGGGCTGAGGGTTGAGGATTGAGGTTTGAGGACTGAGGACTGAGTATTGAGGATAGAGAATTTAGGATTGAGGATTCAGGATTGAAGATTTAGGATTGGGTATTGAGGATTTAATAATGATGATTGAGGATTGAGGATTGAGGATTAAAGATTGAGGATTGAGGATTGAGGATTGAATATTGAGTATTGGGGATTGCAGATTGAGGATTGAGGATTGAGGATTGAGGATTGATGATGAGGGCTGAGGTCTGAGGATTGAGGTTTGAGGACTGAGGACTGAGGATTGAGGGTTGAGAATTGAGGATTGAGGATTGAGGATTGAAGATTGAGGATTGGGTATTGAGGAATGAAGAGTGAGGATTGAGAAATGAGGATTGAGGATTGGGGATTGAGGATTGAAGATTGAGTATTCAGGATTGGAGATTGACGATTGAGGATTGAGGACCGAGGATTGAGGATTGAGGATTGAAGACTGTGTATTGAGGATTGAAGATTGAGGTTTGAGGGCTGAGGATTGAGGATTGAGGATTGGGGACTGAGGATTGAGGATTGAGGATTGATGATTGACGATTGGGTATTGGGGATTGAACACTGAGGATAGAGGATTGAGTATTGAGGATTGAGGATTGCGGATTGAAGATTGAATATTGATGATTGAAGATTGTGGATCGAGGATTGAGTGTTGTGGATTGAGGACGAGGACTGAGGGCTGAGCATTGCTGTTAGAGGCCTGAGGATTGAGGATTGAGGATTGAGAATTGAGGATTGTGGATTGAGGATTGAAGATTGAGGATTGGGTATTGAGGACTGAAGAATGAGGATTGAGGTTTGAGGATTGAGGATTGAGGTTTGAAGACTGAGTATTGAGGATTGACGATTGAGGATTGAGGTTTGAGGATTGAGGATTGAGGATTGAGGATTGAGGATTGAGGATTGAGGATTGAAGATCGAGTATTGAGGATTGAAGATTGAGGATTGAGGAATGAGGATTGAGGATTGAGGATTGAAGATTGAGGATTGTGGATGGAGGATTGACGATTGTGGATTGAGTATTGAGGATTGAGAATTGAGGATTGATTATTGAAGATTGAGTATTGAGGATTGAAGATTGAGGATTGAGGATTGAGGATTGAGGAGTGACGATTGAGGACTGAGGATTGAGGATTGAGGATTGAGGATTGAATATTGATGATTGAGGATTGAGAATGAGGGCTGAGGGTTGAGGACTGAGGTTTGAAGATTGAGGATTGAGGATTGAGGATTGAGTATTGAGGATTGAGGATTGAAGATTGAGTATTGAGGATTGAAGATTGAGGATTGAGGATTGAGGATTGAGGATTGAGGATTGAGGATTGAGGATTGAGGATTGAGGATTGAGGATTGAGGATTGAGGATTGAGGATTGTGTATTGAGGATTGAGGATTGAAGATTGGGTATTGAGGATTGAAGATTGAGGATTGAGGATTGAGGATTGAGGATTGAGGGTTGAGAATTGAGGTTTGAAGATTGAGGATTGAGGATTGAGGATTGAGTATTGAGGATTGAGGATTGAAGATTGAGTATTGAGGATTGAAGGTTGAGGATTGAGGATTGAGGATTCAGGATTGAGGATTCAGGATTGAGGTTTGAGGACCGAGGATTGAGGATTGAGGATTGAGGATTGAGGATTGAGGATTGAGGATTGAGGATTGATGATTGAGGATTGGGTATTGCGGATTGAACATTGAGGATTGAGGATTGAGTATTGAGGATTGAGGATTGAGGACTGAATATTGAATATTGACGATTGAAGATTGAGGATTGAGTATTGATGTTTGTGCATTGAAGCCGAGGACTGAGGGTTGAGTATTGCCATTTGAGGTCTGAGGATTGATGACTGAGGATTGAGAATTGAGGATTGAGGATTGAGGATTGAGGATTGAAGACTGTGTATTGAGGATTGAAGATTGAGGATTGAGTATTGAGGATTGAGGACTGAAGATTGAGGATTGGGGATTGAGGATTGACGATTGAGGATTGAGTATTGAGGATTGAGAGTTGAGGACTGATTATTGAAGATTCACGATTGAGGATTGAGAATTGAGGATTGAGGATTGAGGAATGAGCATTGAAGATTGAGTGTTGAGGATAGAAGGTTGAGGATTGTGGATTGAGGGTTGAGGATTGAGGATTGAATATTGAGGATTTGGGACTGAGAGTTGAGGGTTGAGTGATGAGAATTGATGTTTGTGGATAGAAATTTGAAGATTGCAGATTGAGTATTGAGTAATGAAAACTGAGAATTGATGATATTCTATTGAGGATTGAGGATTGACAACTGATTGTAGAGGACTGAGGGCTGAAGATTGAGGATTCAGGATTGAGGATTCAGGATTGACGTGTGAGGACTGAGGATTGAGGATTGAGGATTGAGGATTGAGGATTGAAAATTGAGGATTTGGTATTGAGGATTGAGGAATGATTATTGAGGATTGAGGATTGAGGATTGAGGACTGAGGGTTGATTATTGAGGATTGAGAATTGAGGATTGAGGATTGAAGATTGAGTATTGAGGATTGAAGATTGAGGTTTGAGGATTGAGGATTGAAGATTGAGGACTGAGTGACGAGGGTTGAGTGATGATAATTGATGTTTGTGGGTTGAGATTTGAAGATTGAAGAATGGGGATTGAGTATAAAAAACTGTGAATTGAATATATTCTATTGAGGATTGAGGATTGGCAATTGATTGTTGAGGACCGACGCCTGAAGATTGAGGATTCAGGATTGAGGATTCCGGATGAAGGTCTGAAGACTGAGGATTGAGGGTTGAGGATTGAGGGTTGAGGATTGACGCTTGAAGATTGAGGATTGAGGATGGAGGATTGAAGAGAGTGGACTGAGTATTGAGGATTGAGTGTTGAGAATTGATGTTTGAGGATTGAGATTTGATTATTGAATTTTGTGGATTGAGTATTGAACCATGAGAATTCAGGATATTCTATTGAGTATCGAGAAATGAGGATTGATGGTTGAGTATTGAGGATTGATGGTTGACGGTTGTGTGTTGAATATTGAGGATTGGGGATTGAGGATTGAGGATTGAGGATTGAAGATTGAGGATTGGGGATTGAGGATTGACGATTGAGGATTGAGTATTGTGGATTGAGAATTGATTATTGATTATTGAAGATTGAGTATTGAGGATTGAAGATTGAGGATTGAGGATTGAGGATTGAGGATTGAGGATGAGGGCTGAGGGTTGAGGATTGAGGTTTGAGGACTGAGGACTGAGGATTGAGGATTGAGAATTTAGGATAGAGGATTCAGGATTGAAGATTGAGGATTGGGTATTGAGGATTTAATAATGATGATTGAGGATTGAGGATTGACGATTAAAGATTGAGGATTGAGGATTGAGGATTGAAGATTGAGGATTGAGGATTGAGGATAGAGGATTGGTGATGAGGGCTGTGGTCTGAGGATTGAGGTTTGAGGACTGAGGACTGAGGATTGAGGATTGAGAATTGAAGATTGAGGATTGTGGATTGAGGGTTGTGGATTGAGGACGAGGACTGAGGATTGAGTATTGATGTTTGAGATAAGAGGACTGAGGATTGAGGATTGAGAATTGAGGATTGAGGATTGAGGATTGAAGATTGAGGATTGGGTATTGAGGATAGAAGAATGAGGACTGAGGATTGAGTATTGAGGATTGAGGATTGAAGATTGAGTATTGAGGATTGAAGATTGAGGATTGAGGATTGAGGATTGATGATTGAGGATTGAAGATTGAGGATTGGGGACTGAGTGTTGAGGTTTGAGTGTTGAGAATTGATGTTTGTGGATAGAGATTTGGAGATTGCAGATTGAGTATTGGGTATTCAAAACAAGGAATTGATGATATTCTATTGAGGATTGAGAATTGACAACTGATTCTTGAGGACTGAGGTCTGAAGATTGAGGATGCAGGATTGAGGATTCAGGATTGAGGTTTGAGGACCGAGGATTGAGGATTGAGGATTGAGGATTGAGGATTGAGGATTGAGGATTGAGGATTGATGATTGAGGATTGGGTATTGCGGATTGAACATTGAGGATTGAGGATTGAGTATTGAGGATAGAGGATTGAGGACTGAATATTGAATATTGACGATTGAAGGTTGCGGATTGAGTATTGATGTTTGTGGATTGAGGCCGAGGACTGAGGGTTGAGTATTGCTGTTTGAGGTCTGAGGATTGATGACTGAGGATTGAGAATTGAGGATTGAGGATTGAGGATTGAAGATTGGGTATTGAGGATTGGGGAATGAGGATTGAGGATGGAGGATTGAGGATTGAGGATTGAGGATTGAAGACTGTGTATTGAGGATTGAAGATTGAGGATTGAGGATTGAGGATTGAGGATTGAGGATTGAGGATTGAGGATTGAAGGTTGAGTACTGAGGATTGAAGATTGAGGATTGAGGATTGAGTATTGAGGATTGAGGACTGAAGATTGAGGATTGGGGATTGAGGATTGACGATTGAGGATTGAGTATTGAGGATTGAGAATAGAGGATTGATTATTGAAGATTCACGATTGAGGTTTGAGAATTGAGGATTGACGATTGAGGAATGAGCATTGAAGATTGAGCGTTGAGGATTGAAGGTTGAGGATTGTGGATTGAGGGTTGAGGATTGAGGATCGAATATTGAGGATTTGGGACTGAGAGTTGAGGGTTGAGTGATGAGAATTGATGTTTGTGGATAGAGATTTGAAGATTGCAGATTGAGTATTGAGTAATGAAAACTGAGAATTGATGATATTCTATTGAGGATTGAGGATTGACAACTGATTGTAGAGGACTGAGGGCTGAAGATTGATGATTCAGGAGTGAGGATTCAGGATTGAGGTGTGAGGACTGAGGATTGAGGATTGAGGATTGAGGATTGAGGATTGAAGATTGAGGATTTGGTATTGAGGATAGAAGAATGAGGACTGAGGATTGAGTATTGAGGATTGAGGATTGAAGATTGAGTATTGAGGATTGAAGATTGAGGATTGAGGATTGAGGATTGATGATTGAGGATTGAAGATTGAGGATTGGGGACTGAGTGTTGAGGTTTTAGTGTTGAGAATTGATGTTTGTGGATAGAGATTTGGAGATTGCAGATTGAGTATTGGGTATTGAAAACAGTGAATTGATGATATTCTATTGAGGATTGAGAATTGACAACTGATTCTTGAGGACTGAGGTCTGAAGATTGAGGATGCAGGATTGAGGATTCAGGATTGAGGTTTGAGGACCGAGGATTGAGGATTGATGGTTGTGGATTGAGGACGAGGACTGAGTGTTGAGTATTGCTATTTGAGGTCTGAGGATTCAGGATTGAGGATTGAGAATTGAGGGTTGAGGATTGAGGATTGAAGATTGAGGATTGGGTATTGAGGATTGAAGAATGAGGATTGAGTATTGAGGATTGAGGATTGAGGATTTAAGACTGAGTGTTGAGGGTTGAGTGATGAGAATTGATGTTTGTGGATAGAGGTTTGAAGATTGCAGATTGAGTATTGAGTATTGAAAACTGTGAATTGGTGGTATTCTATTGAGGATTGTGGATTGACAACTGATTGTTGAGGACTGAGGGCTGAAGATTGAGGATTCAGGGTTGGGGATTCAGAATTGAGGGTTGAGAACTGAGGATTGAGGATTGAGGATTGAGGATTGAAGATTGAGTATTGAGGATTGAAGATTGAGGATTGAGGATTGAGGATTGATGATTGAGGATTGAAGATTGAGGATTGGGGACTGAGTGTTGAGGTTTGAGTGATGAGAATTGATGTTTGTGGATAGAGTTTTGGAGATTGCAGATTGAGTATTGGGTATTGAGCACAGTGAATTGATGGTATTCTATTGAGGATTGAGAATTGACAACTGATTCATGAGGACTGAGGTCTGAAGATTGAGGATTCAGGATTGAGGATTCAGGATTGAGGTTTGAGGACCGAGGATTGAGGATTGAGGATTGAGGATTGAGGATTGAGGATTGAGGATTGAGGATTGAGGATTGAGGATTGGGGATTGAAGATTGAGGATTGAGGATTGAGGATGAGGGCTGAGGGTTGAGGATTGAGGATTGAGGATTGAAGATTAAGTATTGATGATTGAGGATTGAGGATTGAGGATTGAGGATTATGGATTGAGGATTGAAGATTGAGGATTGAGGATTGAGGATGAGGGCTGAGGGTTGAGGATTGAGGTCTGAGGACTGAGGACTTAGGATTGAGGATTGAGAGTTGAGGATTGAGGATTGAGGATTGACGATTGAGGATTGGGTATTGAGGATTGAAGAATGAGGATTGAGGAATGAGGATTGAGGGTTGAGGATTGAAGATTGAGTATTGAGGATTGAAGCCTGACGATTGAGGATTGAGGATTGAGGATTGAGGATTGAGGATGGAGGATTGAAGAATGAGTATTGAGGATTGAAGATTGAGGATCGAGGATCGAGGGTTGAGGGTCGAGGATTGAAGTTAGAGGATTGGGTATTGCGCATTGAACATTGGGGATTGAGGATTGAGGATTGGGGATTGAGGAGTGACGATTGAGGATTGAGTATTGTGGATTGAGAATTGATTATTGATTATTGAAGATTGAGTATTGAGGATTGAAGATTGAGGATTAAGGATTGAGGATTGAGGATTGAGGATGAGGGCTGAGGGTTGAGGATTGAGGTTTGAGGACTGAGGACTGAGTATTGAGGATAGAGAATTTAGGATTGAGGATTCAGGATTGAAGATTGAGGATTGGGTATTGAGGATTTAATAATGATGATTGAGGATTGAGGATTGAGGATTAAAGATTGAGGATTGAGGATTGAGGATTGAATATTGAGTATTGGGGATTGAAGATTGAGGAATGAGGATTGAGGATTGAGGATTGATGATGAGGGCTGAGGTCTGAGGATTGAGGTTTGAGGCCTGAGGACTGAGGATTGAGGGTTGAGAATTGAGGATTGAGGATTGAGGATTGAAGATTGAGGATTGGGTATTGAGGAATGAAGAGTGAGGATTGAGAAATGAGGATTGAGGATTGGGGATTGAGGATTGAAGATTGAGTATTCAGGATTGGAGATTGACGATTGAGGATTGAGGACCGAGGATTGAGGATTGAGGATTGAAGATTGTGTATTGAGGATTGAAGATTGAGGTTTGAGGGCTGAGGATTGAGGATTGAGGATTGGGGACTGAGGATTGAGGATTGAGGATTGATGATTGACGATTGGGTATTGGGGATTGAACACTGAGGATAGAGGATTGAGTATTGAGGATTGAGGATTGCGGATTGAAGATTGAATATTGATGATTGAAGATTGTGGATCGAGGATTGAGTGTTGTGGATTGAGGACGAGGACTGAGGGTTGAGTATTGATGTTTGAGGTCTGAGGGTTGAGGATTGAGGATTGAGAATTGAGGATTGAGGATTGAGGATTGAAGATTGCGGATTGGGTGTTGAGGTTTGAAGAATGAGGATTGAGGATTGAGGATTGAGGATTGAGTGTTGAAGATTGAGTATTGAGGATTGGAGATTGAGAATTGAGGATTGAGGATTGAGGATTGAGGACTGAGGATTGAAGACTGAGGATTGGGTATTGCGGATTGAACATTGAGGATTGACGATTGAGTATTGAGGATAGAGGATTGAGGACTGAAGATTGAATATTGACGATTGAAGGTTGAGGATTGAGTATTGATGGTTGTGGATTGAGGCCGAGGACTGATGGTTGAGTATTGCTGTTAGAGGTCTGAGGATTGAGGATTGAGGATTGAGATTTTGAGGATTGAGGATTGAGGATTGAAGATTGAGAATTGGGTATTGAGGATTGAAGAATGAGGATTGAGGATTGAGGATTGAGGATTGAGGATTGAAGACTGAGTGTTGAGTGCTGAGTGATGAGAATTGATGTTTGTGGATAGAGATTTGAATATTTCAGATTGAGTATTGAGTATTGAAAACTGTGAATTGATGATATTCTATTGAGGATTGTGGATTGACAACTGATTGTTGAGGACTGAGGGCTGAAGATTGAGGATTCAGGGTTCAGGATTCAGAATTGAGGGTTGAGAACTGAGGATTGAGGATTGAAGATTGAGTATTGAGGATTGAAGATTGAGGATTGAGGATTGATGGTTGAGTATTGAGGATTGATGGTTGAGGGTTGTGCGTTGAATATTGAGGATTGAGGATTGAGGATTGAGGATTGAGGATTGAGGATTGAAGATTGGGTATTGATGATTGAAGATTGAGGATTGAGGATTGAGGGTTGAGGTTTGAGGACGAGGACTTACGGTTGAGGATTGAGGTTTGAGGATTGAGGATTGAGGATTGAGGGCTGAAGGTTGAATATTGATGATTGAAGATTGAGGATTCAGTATTGATGGTTGTGTATTGAGGACGAGGACTGAGGGCTGAGCATTGCTGTTTGAGGCCTGAGGATTGAGGTTTGAGGATTGAGAATTGAGGATTGAGGATTGAGGATTGAAGATTGAGGATTGGGTATTGAGGACTGAAGAATGAGGATTGAGGTTTGAGGATTGAGGATTGAGGTTTGAAGACTGAGTATTGAGGATTGAGGATTGAGGATTGAAGATCGAGTATTGAGGATTGAAGATTGAGGATTGAGGATTGAGGATTGAGTATTGAGGATTGAGGATTGAAGATTGAGTATTGAGGATTGAAGATTGAGGATTGAGGATTGAGGATTCAGGATTGTGGATTCAGGATTGAGGTTTGAGGACCGAGGATTGAGGATTGAGGATTGAGGATTGAGGATTGAGGATTGAGGATTGAGGATTGAGGATTGTGGATTGAGGATTGATGATTGAGGATTGGGTATTGCGCATTGAACATTGAGGATTGAGGATTGAGTATTGAGGATTGAGGATTGAGGACTGAATATTGAATATTGACGATTGAAGATTGAGGATTGAGGATTGAGGATTGAGGATTGAAGACTGTGTATTGAGGATTGAAGATTGAGGATTGAGGATTGAGGATTGAGGATTGAGGATTGAGGATTGAGGATTGAAGGTTGAGTACTGAGGATTGAAGATTGAGGATTGAGGATTGAGTATTGAGGATTGAGGACTGAAGATTGAGGATTGGGGATTGAGGATTGACGATTGAGTGTTGAGAATTGATGTTTGAGGATTGAGATTTGATTATTGAATTTTGTGGATTGAGTACTGAACCATGAGAATTCAGGATATTCTATTGAGTATCGAGAATTGAGGATTGATGGTTGAGTATTGAGGATTGATGGTTGAGGGTTGTGTGTTGAATATTGAGGATTGAGGATTGAGGATTGAGGATTGAGGATTGAAGATTGAGGATTGGGGATTGAGGATTGACGATTGAGGATTGAGTATTGAGTATTGAGAATTGTGGATTGAGGATTGAGGATTGAGTATTGAGGATTGAAGATTGAGGATTGAGAATTGAGGATTGAAATTGAGGACTGAGTGTTGATGGTTGAGTGATGAGAATTGATGTTTGTGGATTGAGATTTGAAGATTGAAGAATGGGAATTCAGTATTGATGATTGAAGATTGAGGATTGAGGATTGAGGATTGAGGATTGAGGATTGAAGATTGAGGATTGAGGATTGAGGATGAGGGCTGAGGGTTGAGGATTGAGGATTGAGGATTGAAGATTAAGTATTGATGATTGAGGATTGAGGATTAAGGATTGAGGATTGAAGATTGAGGATTGAGGATTGAGGATGAGGGCTGAGGGTTGAGGATTGAGGTCTGAGGACTGAGGACTTAGGATTGAGGATTGAGAGTTGAGGATTGAGGATTGAGGATTGACGATTGAGGATTGGGTATTGAGGATTGAAGAATGAGGATTGAGGAATGAGGATTGAGGGTTGAGGAATGAAGATTGATGATTGAGGTTTGAAGACTGAGTATTGAGGATTGACGATTGAGGATTGAGGATTGAGGATTGAGGATTGAGGATGGAGGATTGAAGATTGAGTATTGAGGATTGAAGATTGAGGATCGAGGATTGAGGGTTGAGGGTCGAGGATTGAAGATAGAGGATTGGGTATTGCGCATTGAACATTGGGGATTGAGGATTGAGGATTGGGGATTGAGGATTGACGATTGAGGATTGAGTATTGTGGATTGAGAATTGATTATTGATTATTGAAGATTGAGTATTGAGGATTGAAGGTTGAGGATTGAGGATTGAGGATTGAGGATTGAGGATGAGGGCTGAGGGTTGAGGATTGAGGTTTGAGGACTGAGGACTGAGGATTGAGGATTGAGAATTTAGGATTGAGGATTCAGGATTGAAGATTGAGGATTGGGTATTGAGGATTTAATAATGATGATTGAGGATTGAGGATTGAGGATTAATGATTGAGGATTGAGGATTGCGGATTGAATATTTAGTATTGGGGATTGAAGATTGAGGATTGAGGATTGAGGATTGATGATGAGGGCTGAGGTCTGAGGATTGAGGTTTGAGGACTGAGGACTGAGGATTGAAGGATGAGAATTGAGGATTGAGGATTGAGGATTGGAGATTGAGGATTGGGTATTGAGGAATGAAGAGTGAGGATTGAGAAATGAGGATTGAGGATTGGGGATTGAGGATTGAAGATTGAGTATTCAGGATTGGAGATTGACGATTGAGGATTGAGGACCGAGGATTGAGGTTTGAGGATTGAAGATTGTGTATTGAGGATTGAAGATTGAGGTTTGAGGACTGAGGATTGAGGATTGAGGATTGGGGACTGAGGATTGAGGATTGAGGATTGATGATTGAGGATTGGGTATTGGGGATTGAACACTGAGGATAGAGGATTGAGTATTGAGGATTGAGGATTGCGGATTGAAGATTGAATATTGATGATTGAAGATTGTGGATCGAGGATTGAGTGTTGTGGATTGAGGACGAGGACTGAGGGTTGAGTATTGATGTTTGAGGCCTGAGGGTTGAGGATTGAGGATTGAGAATTGAGGATTGAGGATTGAGGATTGAAGATTGAGGATTGGGTGTTGAGGTTTGAAGAATGAGGACTGAGGATTGAGGATTGAGGATTGAGGGTTGAAGATTGAGTATTGAGGATTGAAGATTGAGAATTGAGGATTGAGGATTGAGGATTGAGGACTGAGGATTGAAGACTGAGGATTGGCTATTGCGGATTGAACATTGAGGATTGAGGATTGAGTATTGAGGATAGAGGATTAAGGACTGAAGATTGAATATTGACGATTGAAGGTTGAGGATTGAGGATTGATGGTTGTGGATTGAGGCCGAGGACTCAGGGTTGAGTATTGCTGTTAGAGGTCTGAGGATTGAGGATTGAGGATTGAGATTTTGAGGATTGAGGATTGAGGATTGAAGATCGAGAATTGGGTATTGAGGATTGAAGAATGAGGATTGAGGATTGAGGATTGAGGATTGAGGATTGAAGACTGAGTGTTGAGTGCTGAGTGATGAGAATTGATGTTTGTGGATAGAGACTTGAAGATTTCAGATTGAGTATTGAGTATTGAAAACTGTGAATTGATGATATTCTATTGAGGATTGTGGATTGACAACTGAGTGTTGAGGACTGAGGGCTGAAGAATGAGGATTCAGGGTTGAGGATTCAGAATTGAGGTTTGAGAACTGAGGATTGAGGATTGAGGATTGAGGATTGAGGATTGAGGAGTGAAGATTGAGGATTGGGTATTGAGGATTGAAGAATGAGGATTGAGGATTGAGGATTGAGGATTGAGGGCTGAAGATTGAGTATTGAGGATTGAAGATTGAGGATTGAGGATTGAGTATTGAAGATTGAGGATTTGGGACTGAGGATTGAAGATTGAGGATTGAGGATTGAGGATTGAGGATTCAGGACTGACGCTTGAGGACTGAGGATTGAGGATGGAGGATTGAAGAGCGAGGACTGAGTGTTGAGGATTGAGTGTTGAGAATTGATGTTTGAGGATTGAGATTTGATTTTTGAATATTGTGGATTGAGTATTGAACCATGAGAATTCAGGATATTCTATTGAGTATTGAGAATTGAGGATTGATGGTTGAGTATTGCGGATTGATGGTTGAGGGTTGTGCGTTGAATATTGAGGATTGAGGATTGAGGATTGAGGATTGAGGATTGAGGATTGAAGATTGGGTATTGATGATTGAAGATTGAGGATTGAGGATTGAGGGCTGAGGTTTGAGGACGAGGACTTACGGTTGAGGATTGACGTTTGAGGATTGAGGATTGAGGATTGAGGACTGAAGGTTGAATATTGATGATTGAAGATTGAGGATTCAGTATTGATGGTTGTGTATTGAGGACGAGGACTGAGGGCTGAGCATTGCTGTTAGAGGCCTGAGGATTGAGGATTGAGGATTGAGAATTGAGGATTGTGGATTGAGGATTGAAGATTGAGGATTGGGTATTGAGGACTGAAGAATGAGGATTCAGGTTTGAGGATTGAGGATTGAGGTTTGAAGACTGAGTATTGAGGATTGACGATTGAGGATTGAGGTTTGAGGATTGAGGATTGAGGATTGAGGATTGAGGATTGAGGATTGAGGATTGAAGATCGAGTATTGAGGATTGAAGATTGAGGATTGAGGAATGAGGATTGAGGATTGAGGATTGAAGATTGAGGATTGTGGATGGAGGATTGACGATTGTGGATTGAGTATTGAGGATTGAGAATTGAGGATTGATTATTGAAGATTGAGTATTGAGTATTGAAGATTGAGGATTGAGGATTGAGGATTGAGGAGTGACGATTGAGGACTGAGGATTGAGGATTGAGGATTGAGGATTGAATGTTGATGATTGAGGATTGAGAATGAGGGCTGAGGGTTGAGGACTGAGGTTTGAAGATTGAGGATTGAGGATTGAGGATTGAGTATTGAGGATTGAGGATTGAAGATTCAGTATTGAGGATTGAAGATTGAGGATTGAGGATTGAGGATTGAGGATTGAGGATTGAGGATTGAGGATTGAGGATTGAGGATTGAGGATTGAGGATTGAGTATTTAGGATTGAGGATTGAAGATTGGGTATTGAGGATTGAAGAATGAGGATTGAGGATTGAGGATTGAGGATTGAGGGTTGAGAATTGAGGTTTGAAGATTGAGGATTGAGGATTGAGGATTGAGTATTGAGGATTGAGGATTGAAGATTGAGTATTGAGGATTGAAGGTTGAGGATTGAGGATTGAGGATTCAGGATTGAGGATTCAGGATTGAGGTTTGAGGACCGAGGATTGAGGATTGAGGATTGAGGATTGAGGATTGAGGATTGAGGATTGAGGATTGAGGATTGATGATTGAGGATTGGGTATTGCGGATTGAACATTGAGGATTGAGGATTGAGTATTGAGGATTGAGGATTGAGGACTGAATATTGAATATTGACGATTGAAGGTTGCGGATTGAGTATTGATGTTTGTGGATTGAGGCCGAGGACTGAGGGTTGAGTATTGCTGTTTGAGGTCTGAGGATTGATGACTGAGGATTGAGAATTGAGGATTGAGGATTGAGGATTGAAGATTGGGTATTGAGGATTGGGGAATGAGGATTGAGGATGGAGGATTGAGGATTGAGGATTGAGGATTGAGGATTGAAGACTGTGTATTGAGGATTGAAGATTGAGGATTGAGGATTGAGGATTGAGGATTGACGATTGAGGATTGAGGATTGAAGGTTGAGTACTGAGGATTGAAGATTGAGGATTGAGGATTGAGTATTGAGGATTGAGGACTGAAGATTGAGGATTGGGGATTGAGGATTGACGATTGAGGATTGAGTATTGAGGATTGAGAATAGAGGATTGATTATTGAAGATTCACGATTGAGGATTGAGAATTGAGGATTGACGATTGAGGAATGAGCATTGAAGGTTGAGCGTTGAGGATTGAAGGTTGAGGATTGTGGATTGAGGGTTGAGGATTGAGGATCGAATATTGAGGATTTGGGACTGAGAGTTGAGGGTTGAGTGATGAGAATTGATGTTTGTGGATAGAGATTTGAAGATTGCAGATCGAGTATTGAGTAATGAAAACTGAGAATTGATGATATTCTATTGAGGATTGAGGATTGACAACTGATTGTAGAGGACTGAGGGCTGAAGATTGATGATTCAGGAGTGAGGATTCAGGATTGAGGTGTGAGGACTGAGGATTGAGGATTGAGGATTGAGGATTGAGGATTGAAGATTGAGGATTTGGTATTGACGGTTGACGAATGATTATTGAGGATTGAGGATTGACGATTGACGATTGAGGATTGAGGATGAGGGCTGAGGGTTGAGGGTAGAGGTTCGAGGACTGAGGACTGAGGATTGGGGATTGAGAATTGAGGATTGAGGATTGAGGATTGAAGATTGATGATTGAGGATTGAGGATGAGGGCTGAGGGTTGAGGATTGAGGTTTGAAGATTGAGGATTGAGGATTGAGGATTGAAGATTAAGGATTGACGATTGAGGATTGAGGATTGAGGATTGAGGATTGAGGATTGAGTATTGAGGATTGAGGATTGAAGATTGAGGTTTGAGGACTGAGGACTGAGGATTGAGGATTGAGAATTTAGGATTGAGGATTCAGGATTGAAGATTGAGGATTGGGTATTGAGGATTTAATAATGATGATTGAGGATTGAGGATTGACGATTAAAGATTGAGGATTGAGGATTGAGGATTGTATATTCAGTATTGAGGATTGAAGATTGAGGATTGAGGATTGAGGATAGAGGATTGGTGATGAGGGCTGTGGTCTGAGGATTGAGGTTTGAGGACTGAGGACTGAGGATTGAGGATTGAGAATTGAAGATTGAGGATTGTGGATTGAGGGTTGTGGATTGAGGACGAGGACTGAGGATTGAGTATTGATGTTTGAGATAAGAGGATTGAGGATTGAGGATTGAGAATTGAGGATTGAGGATTGAGGATTGAAGATTGAGGATTGGGTATTGAGGATAGAAGAATGAGGACTGAGGATTGAGTATTGAGGATTGAGGATTGAAGATTGAGTATTGAGGATTGAAGATTGAGGATTGAGGATTGAGGATTGATGATTGAGGATTGAAGATTGAGGATTGGGGACTGAGTGTTGAGGTTTGAGTGTTGAGAATTGATGTTTGTGGATAGAGATTTGGAGATTGCAGATTGAGTATTGGGTATTGAAAACAGGGAATTGATGATATTCTATTGAGGATTGAGAATTGACAACTGATTCTTGAGGACTGAGGTCTGAAGATTGAGGATGCAGGATTGAGGATTCAGGATTGAGGTTTGAGGACCGAGGATTGAGGGTTGAGGATTGAGGATTGAGGATTGAGGATTGAGGATTGAGGATTGATGATTGAGGATTGGGTATTGCGGATTGAACATTGAGGATTGAGGATTGAGTATTGAGGATAGAGGATTGAGGACTGAATATTGAATATTGACGATTGAAGGTTGAGGATTGAGTATTGATGTTTGTGGATTGAGGCCGAGGACTGAGGGTTGAGTATTGCTGTTTGAGGTCTGAGGATTGATGACTGAGGATTGAGAATTGAGGATTGAGGATTGAGGATTGAAGATTGGGTATTGAGGATTGGGGAATGAGGATTGAGGATTGAGGATTGAGGATTGAGGATTGAGGATTGAAGACTGTGTATTGAGGATTGAAGATTGAGGATTGAGGATTGAGGATTGAGGATTGAGGATTGAGGATTGAGGATTGAAGGTTGAGTACTGAGGATTGAAGATTGAGGATTGAGGATTGAGTATTGAGGATTGAGGACTGAAGATTGAGGATTGGGGATTGAGGATTGACGATTGAGGATTGAGTATTGAGGATTGAGAATAGAGGATTGATTATTGAAGATTCACGATTGAGGATTGAGAATTGAGGATTGACGATTGAGGAATGAGCATTGAAGATTGAGCGTTGAGGATTGAAGGTTGAGGATTGTGGATTGAGGGTTGAGGATTGAGGATCGAATATTGAGGATTTGGGACTGAGAGTTGAGGGTTGAGTGATGAGAATTGATGTTTGTGGATAGAGATTTGAATATTGCAGATTGAGTATTGAGTAATGAAAACTGAGAATTGATGATATTCTATTGAGGATTGAGGATTGACAACTGATTGTAGAGGACTGAGGGCTGAAGATTGATGATTCAGGAGTGAGGATTCAGGATTGAGGTGTGAGGACTGAGGATTGAGGATTGAGGATTGAGGATTGAGGATTGAAGATTGAGGATTTGGTATTGAGGATAGAAGAATGAGGACTGAGGATTGAGTATTGAGGATTGAGGATTGAAGATTGAGTATTGAGGATTGAAGATTGAGGATTGAGGATTGAGGATTGATGATTGAGGATTGAAGATTGAGGATTGGGGACTGAGTGTTGAGGTTTGAGTGTTGAGAATTGATGTCTGTGGATAGAGATTTGGAGATTGCAGATTGAGTATTGGGTAATGAAAACAGTGAATTGATGATATTCTATTGAGGATTGAGAATTGACAACTGATTCTTGAGGACTGAGGTCTGAAGATTGAGGATGCAGGATTGAGGATTCAGGATTGAGGTTTGAGGACCGAGGATTGAGGATTGAGGATTGAGGATTGAGGATTGAGGATTGAGGATTGAGGATTGATGATTGAGGATCGGGTATTGCGGATTGAACATTGAGGATTGAGGATTGAGTATTGAGGATAGAGGATTGAGGACTGAATATTGAATATTGACGATTGAAGATTGAGGATTGAGTATTGATGTTTGTGGATTGAGGCCGAGGACTGAGGGTTGAGTATTGCTGTTTGAGGTCTGAGGATTGATGACTGAGGATTGAGAATTGAGGATTGAGGATTGAGGATTGAAGATTGGGTATTGAGGATTGGGGAATGAGGATTGAGGATTGAGGATTGAGGATTGAGGATTGAGGATTGAGGATTGAAGACTGTGTATTGAGGATTGAAGATTGAGGATTGAGGATTGAGGATTGAGGATTGACGATTGAGGATTGAGGATTGAAGGTTGAGTACTGAGGATTGAAGATTGAGGATTGAGGATTGAGTATTGAGGATTGAGGACTGAAGATTGAGGATTGGGGATTGAGGATTGACGATTGAGGATTGAGTATTGAGGATTGAGAATAGAGGATTGATTATTGAAGATTCACGATTGAGGATTGAGAATTGAGGATTGACGATTGAGGAATGAGCATTGAAGGTTGAGCGTTGAGGATTGAAGGTTGAGGATTGTGGATTGAGGGTTGAGGATTGAGGATCGAATATTGAGGATTTGGGACTGAGAGTTGAGGGTTGAGTGATGAGAATTGATGTTTGTGGATAGAGATTTGAAGATTGCAGATCGAGTATTGAGTAATGAAAACTGAGAATTGATGATATTCTATTGAGGATTGAGGATTGACAACTGATTGTAGAGGACTGAGGGCTGAAGATTGATGATTCAGGAGTGAGGATTCAGGATTGAGGTGTGAGGACTGAGGATTGAGGATTGAGGATTGAGGATTGAGGATTGAAGATTGAGGATTTGGTATTGACGGTTGACGAATGATTATTGAGGATTGAGGATTGACGATTGACGATTGAGGATTGAGGATGAGGGCTGAGGGTTGAGGGTAGAGGTTTGAGGACTGAGGACTGAGGATTGGGGATTGAGAATTGAGGATTGAGGATTGAGGATTGAAGATTGATGATTGAGGATTGAGGATGAGGGCTGAGGGTTGAGGATTGAGGTTTGAAGATTGAGGATTGAGGATTGAGGATTGAAGATTAAGGATTGACGATTGAGGATTGAGGATTGAGGATTGAGGATTGAGGATTGAGGATTGAGTATTGAGGATTGAGGATTGAAGATTGAGTATTGAGGATTGAAGATTGAGTATTGAGGATTGAGGATTGAGGATTGAGGATTGAGGATTGAGGATTGAGGATTGAAGATTGAGGATTGGGGATTGAGGATTGACGATAGAGTATTGAGCATTGAGGATTGAGAATTGATGATTGAGGACTGAAGATTGAGTATTGAGGATTGAGGATTGAGCATTGAGGATTGAAGATTGAGGACTGAGGATTGAGGATTGAGGATTGAGGATAGAGGATTGAAGATTGTGGATTGAGGATTGAGGATTGAGGATTGAGGATGAGGTCTGAGTGATGAGGATTGAGGTTTGAGGACTGAGGACTGAGGATTGAGGATTGAGAATTGAGGATTGAGGATTGAGGATCGAAGATTGAGGATTGTGTATTGAGGAATGAGGAATGAGGATTGAGGATGGAGTATTGAGTATTGAGGATTGAGGATTGAAGATTGAGGATTGAGGATTGAGGATTGAGGATTGATGATAAGGGCTGAGGTCTGGGGATTGAGGTTTGAGGACTGAGGACTGAGGATTGAGGGTTGAGGATTGAGGATTGAAGATTGCGGATTGAAGATTGAGGATTGGGTATTGAGGACTGAGGATTGAGGATTGAGGATTGGGGATTGAGGATTGAGGATTGAGGATTGAAGATTGAGGATTGGGTATTGAGGATTGAACACTGAGGGTAGAGGATTGAGTATTGAGGATTGAGGATTGAAGATTGAGGATTGAAGATTGAGGATTGGGTATTGAGGACTGAGGATTGAAGATTGAAGATTGAGGATTGGGCATTGAGGATTGAACACTGAGGGTAGAGGATTGAGAATTGAAGATTGAGGATTGTGGATTGAGGGTTGTGGATTGAGGACGAGGACTGAGGATTGAGTATTGATGTTTGAGATCAGAGGATTGAGGATTGAGGATTGAGAATTGAGGATTGAGGATTGAGGAGTGAAGATTGAGGATTGGGTATTGAGGATTGAAGAATGAGGATTGAGGATTGAGGATTGAGGATTGAGGGCTGAAGATTGAGTATTGAGGATTGAAGATTGAGGATTGAGGATTGAGTATTGAAGATTGAGGATTTGGTACTGAGGATTGAAGATTGAGGATTGAGGATTGAGGATTGAGGATTCAGGACTGACGCTTGAGGATTGAGGATTGAGGATGGAGGATTGAAGAGCGAGGACTGAGTGTTGAGGATTGAGTGTTGAGAATTGATGTTTGAGGATTGAGATTTGATTTTTGAATATTGTGGATTGAGTATTGAACCATGAGAATTCAGGATATTCTATTGAGTATCGAGAAATGAGGATTGATGGTTGAGTATTGAGGATTGATGGTTGACGGTTGTGTGTTGAATATTGAGGATTGAGGATTGAGGATTGAGGATTGAGGATTGAAGATTGAGGATTGGGGATTGAGGATTGACGATTGAGGATTGAGTATTGAGTATTGAGAATTGTGGATTGAGGATTGAGGATTGAGTATTGAGGATTGAAGATTGAGGATTGAGGATTGAGGATGAGGGCTGAGGGTTGAGTATTGAGGTCTGAGGACTGAGGACTTAGGATTGAGGATTGAGAGTTGAGGACTGAGGAATGAGGATTGAGGGTGGAGAATTGAGGATTGAGGATTGAGGATTGAAGATTGAGGATTGGGTATTGAGGAATGAAGAGTGAGGATTGAGAAATGAGGATTGAGGATTGGGGATTGAGGATTGAAGATTGAGTATTCAGGATTGGAGATTGGCGATTGAGGATTGAGGACCGAGGATTGAGGATTGAGGATTGAAGATTGTGTATTGAGGATTGAAGATTGAGGTTTGAGGACTGAGGATTGAGGATTGAGGATTGGGGATTGAGGATTGAGGATTGAGGATTGAAGATTGAGGATTTGGTATTGAGGATTGAGGAATGATTATTGAGGATTGAGGATTGAGGATTGAGGATGGAGGGTTGATTATTGAGGATTGAGAATTGAGGATTGAGGATTGAAGATTGAGTATTGAGGATTGAAGATTGAGGTTTGAGGATTGAGGATTGAAGATTGAGGACTGAGTGTCGAGGGTTGAGTGATGATAATTGATGTTTGTGGGTTGAGATTTGAAGATTGAAGAATGGGGATTGAGGATTGAGGATTGAAGATTGAGGATTGGGTATTGCGCATTGAACATTGAGGATTGAGGATTGAGGATTGAGGATAGAGGATTGAGGACTGAAGATTGAATATTGATGATTGAAGGTTGAGGATTGAGTATTGATGGTTGTGGATTGAGGACGAGGACTGAGGGTTGAGTATGGCTGTTTGAGGTCTGAGGATTTGAGGATTGAGGATTGAGAATTGAGGATTGAGGATTGAGGATTGAAGTTTGAGGATTGGTTATAGAGGATTGAAAAATGAGGATTGAGGATTGAGGATTGAAGATTGAGTATTGAGGATTGAAGATTGAGGATTGACGATTGAGGATTGAGGATTGAGGGTTGAGGATTGAGGATTGAGGAATGAGAATTGAGGATGGAGTATTGAGGATTGAGGACTGAGGATTGAAGATTGAGTATTCAGAATTGGAGATTGACGATTGAGGATTGAGGACCGAGGATTGAGGATTGAGGATTGAAGATTGAGTATTGAGGATTGAAGATTGAGTATTGAGGATTGAAGATTGAGGATTGAGGATTGAGGATTGAGGATTGAGGATTGATGATTGAGGATTGGGTATTGAGGATTGACGATTGAGTATTGAGCATTGAGGTTAGAGAATTGAGGATTGAGGATTGAAGACTGAGTATTGAGGATTGAAGATTGAGTATTGAGGATTGACGATTGAAGATTGAGGATTGAGGATTGAGGATTGAAGATTGAGGATTGAGGATTGAGTATTGAGAATTGAGGATTGAGGATTGAGTATTGAGAATTGAAGGTTGAGGATTGAGGACTGAGCATTGAGGATTGAGGATTGAAGATTGAGGATTGGGAACTGAGTGTTGAGGGTTGAATGATGAGAATTGATGTTTGTGGATAGAGATTTGAAGATTGCAGATTGAGTATTGTGTATTGAAATCTGTGAATTGATGATATTCCATTGAGGATTGAGAATTGGCGACTGATTGTTGAGGACTGAGGTCAGAAGATTGAGGATTCAGGATTGAGGATTCAGGTTTGATGTTTGAGGACTGAGGATTGAGGATTGAGGGTTGAGGATTGAGGATTGAAGATTGAGGATTGAAGATTGAGTATTGATGATTGAAGATTGAGGATTGAGGATTGATTGTTGAGGATTGAGGACGAGGGCTGACGATTGAGGATTGAGGTTTGAGGATTGAGGATTGTGGATTGAGGTCTGAGGATTGAGGATTGAGTATTGAGCATTGCGGATTGAGAATTGAGGATTGAGGATTGAAGATTGAGTATTGAGGATTGAAGATTGGGTATTGAGGATTGAGGATTGAAGATTGAGGACTGAGTGTTGAGGGTTGCGTGATGAGAATTGATGTTTGTGGATTGAGATTTGAAGATTGAAGAATGGGGATTGAGTATTCAAAACTGTGAATTGAGGATATTCTATTGAGGATTGAAGATTGACAATTGATTGTTGAGGACTGATGGCTGAAGATTAAGGATTCAGGATTGAGGACTCGGGATGGATGTTTGAGAACTGAGGATTGAGGGTTGAGGATTGAGGATTGAGGATTGACGTTTGAGGATTGAGGATTGAGGGTGGACGATTGAAGAGAGAGGACTGAGTGTTGAGGATTGAATGTTGAGAATTGGTGTTTGAGGATTGAGATTTGATTATTGAATATTGTGGATTGAGTATTGCACAATGAGAATTCAGGATATTCTATTGAGTATTGAGAATTGATGATTGATGGTTGAGTATAGAGGATTGATGGTTGAGGGTTGTGCGTTGAATATTGAGGATTGAGGATTGAGGAATGAGGATTGAGGATTGAGGAATGAGGATTGAGGATTGAGGATTGAAGATTGAGTATTGATGATTGAAGATTGAGGATTGAGGATTGAGGGTTGAGGTTTGAGGACGAGGACTGACGGTTGAGGATTGAGGTTTGAGGATTGAGGATTGAGGATTGAATACTGAGGATCGAGATTTGAGGATTGAGCATTGAGGATTGAAGATTGAGGACTGAGGATTGAAGATTGAGTATTGGGTATTGAGGATTGAGGATTGAATATTGAGGATTGAGGATTGAGGATTGAAGATTGAATATTGATGATTGAAGATTGAGGATCGAGGATTGAGTATTGAATATTGAGTGTTGAGGATTGAAGATTGAGGATTGAGGATTGAGGATTGAGGATTGATGATGAGGGCTGAGGTCTGGGGATTGAGGTTTGAGGACTGAGGACTGAGGATTGAGGGTTGAGGATTGAGGATTGAAGATTGAGGATTGAAGATTGAGGTTTGGGTATTGAGGACTGAGGATTGAGGATTGAGGATTGGGGATTGAGGATTGAAGATTGGGTATTGATGATTGAAGATTGAGGATTGAGGATTGAGGGTTGAGGTTTGAGGACGAGGACTTACGGTTGAGTATTGAGGTTTGAGGATTGAGGATTGAGGATTGAGGACTGAAGGTTGAATATTGATGATTGAAGATTGAGGATTCAGTATTGATGGTTGTGTATTGAGGACGAGGACTGAGGGCTGAGCATTGCTGTTAGAGGCCTGAGGATTGAGGATTGAGGATTGAGAATTGAGGATTGAGGATTGAGGATTGAAGATTGAGGATTGGGTATTGAGGTCTGAAGAATGAGGATTGAGGTTTGAGGATTGAGGATTGAGGTTTGAAGACTGAGTATTGAGGATTGACGATTGAGGATTGAGGTTTGAGGATTGAGGATTGAGGATTGAGAATTGAGGATTGATGATTGAGGATTGAAGATTGAGGATTGGGTATTGAGGATTGAAGAATGAGTATTGAGTATTGAGGATTGAGGTTTGAGGATTGAGGATTGAGGATGGAGGATTGAAGAGAGAGGACTGAGTATTGAGGATTGAGTGTTGAGAATTGATGTTTGATGATTGAGATTTGGTTATTGTATTTTGTGGATTGAGTATTGAACCATGAGAATTCAGGATATCCTATTGAGTATTGAGAATTGAGGATTGATGGTTGAGTATTGAGGATTGATGGATCAGGGTTGTGTGTTGAATATTGAGGATTGAGGTTTGAGGATTTAGAATAGAGGATTGAGGATTGAGGATTGAATATTGAGGATTGTGTATTGAGGATTGAAGAATGAGGATTGAGGATTGAGGGTTGACGATTGAGGACGAGGACTGACGGTTGAGGATTGAGGATTGAGGATTGCGAACTGAGGATTGAGGATTGAGGATTGAAGATTGAGGATTGGGTATTGAGGATTGAAGAATGAGGATTGTGGAATGAGGATTGGGGATTGAGTATTGAGGATTGAGGATTGAAGATTGAGTATTGAGGATTGAATATTGAGGATTGAGGGTTGAGGATTGAGGACTGAGGATTGAGGATTGAGGGTTGAGCATTGAGGATTGAAGATTGAGGACTGGGGAGTGAGGATTGGAGATTGAGGATTAAGGATTGAAGATTGGGGATTGAGGATCTAGGATTGGAGATTGATTATAGAGGATTGAAGATTGAGGATTGAGGATTGAGGATTGAGAATTGAGAATTGAGGATGAGGACTGAGGGTTGACGATTGAGGTTTGAGGATTGAGGATTGAGGGTTGAGGATTGAGGGTTGAAGATTGAGTATTGAGGATTGAAGATTGTGGATTGGGGATTGAGGATTGAGGATTGAGGATTGAGGATTGAGGATTGAGGTTGGAGGATTGAGGTTGGAGGATTGAGTATTGAGGATAGAGAATTGAGGATTGAGGATTGAAGATTGAGTATTGATGATAGAAGATTGAGGATTGAGGATTGAGGTTTGAGTACTGAGGACGAGGACTGACGGTTGAGGATTGAGGATGGAGGATTGAGGATTGAGGATTGAGGATTGAGGATTCAGGATTGAGGATTGAGTATTGAAGATTGAGTATCGATGACTGAGGATTGAGGATTGAGGATTGAGGATTGAGGATTGAGGATTGAAGATTGAGGATTGGGTATTGAGGATTGAAGAATGAGTATTGAGGATTGAGGTTTGATGAGTGAGGATTGAGAATTGAGGATTGAGGATTGAGGATTGAAGACTGAGGATTGGGTATTGAGGATTGAAGAATGAGGATTGAGGATTGAGGATTGAGGATTGAGGATTGAGGATTGAAGATTGAGGATTGCAGATTGAGGATTGAGTATTGAATATTGAGTATTGAGGATTGAAGATTGAGCATTGAGGATTGAGTGTTGACGATTGAGGACGAGGACTGACGGTTGAGGATTGAGGTTAGAGGGTTGAGGATTGAGGATTGAGGACTGAGGATCGAGGATTGTGGTTTGGGCATTGAGGATTGAAGATTGAGGACTGGGGATTGAGGTTTGAGGTTTGAGCAACGAGGATTGATGATTGAGGATTGAGGACTGAGGATTGAAGATTGAGTATTGAGGATTGAAAATTGAGGATTGGGGATTGAGGATCTAGGATTGGAGATTGATTATTGAGGATTGAAGATTGAGGATTGAGGATTGAGAATTGAGAATTGAGAATTGAGGATGAGGACTGAGGGTTGAGGTTTGAGGTTTGAGGACTGAGTATTGAGGGTTGAGGATTGAGGATTGAGGATTGACGCTTGAGAATTGAGGATTGACGCTTGAGGATTGAGGATTGAGGATGGAGGATTGAAGAGACAGGACTGAGTATTGAGGATTGAGTGTTGAGGATTGATGTTTAAGGATTGAGATTTGATTATTGAATTTTGCGGATTGAGTATTGAACCATGAGAATTCACGATATTCTATTGAGTATTGAGAATTGAGGATTGATGGTTGAGCATTGAGGGTTGATGGTTGACGGTTGTGTGTTCAATATTGAGGATTGAGGATTGAGGATTGAGGATTAAGGATTGAGGATTGAGGATTGAGTATTGATGATAGAAGATTGAGGATTGAGGATTGAGATTTGAGTACTGAGGACGAGGACTGACGGTTGAGGATTGAGGATGGAGGATTGAGGATTGAGGATTGAGGACAGAGGATTGAGGATTGAGGATTGAGGATTGAGCATTGAGGATTGAAGATTGAGGACTGGGGAATGCGGATTGAAGGTTGAGGATTTAGGATTGAATATTGGGGATTGAGGATCTAGGATTGGAGATTGATTATTGAGGACTGAAGATTGAGGATTGAGGATTGAGGTTTGAGGAATGAGGATTGAGGGTTGAGGATGGGGGATTGAGGATTGAGGATTGAGGATTGAGGATTGAGTATTGAAGATTGAGTATTGATGACTGAGGATTGAGGATCGAGGATTGAGGCTTGAGGATTGAAGATTGTGTATTGAGGATTGAGGGTTGTGGATTGAGGATTGAGGGTTGTGGATTGAGGACGGGGACTGAGGGTTGAGTATTGATGTTTGAGGTCTGAGGATTGAGGATTGAGGATTGAGAATTGAGGATTGATGATTGAGGATTGAAGATTGAGGATTGGGTATTGAGGATTGAAGAATGAGGATTGAGGATTGAGGATTGAGGATTGAGGATTGAGGATTGAGGATTGAGTATTGAGGATTGAGAATTGAGGATTGAGGATTGAAGATTGAGGATTGAGGATTGTGGATTGAAGATTGAGGACTGAGTGCTGAGGGTTGAGTGATGAGAATTGATGTTTGTGGATTGAGATTTGAAGATTGAAGAACGGGGATTGAGTATTGAAAACTGTGAATTGAGGATATTCTATGGAGGATTGGGGATTGACGATAGATTGTTGAGGACCGACGGCTGAAGGTGGAGGCTTCAAGATTGAGGATTACGGATTGAGGTTTGAGGACTGAGGATTGAGGGTTGAGGATTGAGGATTGAGGATTGACGCTTGAGTGTTGAGGATCGAGGATGGAGGATTGAAGAGAGAGGACTGAGTATTGAGGATTGAGTGTTAAGAATTGATGTTTGAGGATTGAGATTTGGTTATTGAATTTTGTGGATTGAGTATTGAACCATCAGAATTCGGGATATTCTACTGAGTATTGAGAATTGAGAATTGATGGTTGAGTATTGAGGATTGATGGTTGAGGTTTGTGTGTTGAATATTGAGGATTGAGGATTGAGGATTGAGGATTGAGGATTGAAGACTGACGATTGGGTATTGAGGATTGAACATTGAGGATTGAGGGTTGAGGATTGAGGATTGAGGATTGAGGATTGAAGACTGAATGTTAATGATTGAATATTGAGGTTTGAGTATTGAGGGTTGTGGGTTGAGGACGAGGTCTGAGGGTTGAGTATTGATGTTTGTAGTCTGAAAATTGAAGATTGAGGATTACGGATTGAGGATTGGGGATTGAGGATCTAGGATTGGAGATTGATTATTGAGGATTGAAGATTGAGGATTGAGGATTGAGGATTGAGAATTGAGAACTGAGGGTGAGTACTGAGGGTTGGGGTTTGAGGTTTGAGGAACGAGGATTGAGGATTGAGAATTGAAGAATGAGGATTCACGATTGAGTATTGAAGATTGAGGATTGATTACTGAGGATTGAGGATTGACGATTGAGGATTGAGGATTGAGGATTGAGCATTGAGGATTGAAGATTGAGGACTGGGGAATGAGGATTGGAGATTGAGGATTAAGGATTGAAGATTGGGGATTGAGGATCTAGGATTGGAGATTGATTATAGAGGATTGAAGATTGAGGACTGAGGATTGAGGATTGAGGATTGAGGATTGAGGATTGAGGATGAGGGCTGAAGGTTGAGGATTGAGGTTTGAGGACTGAGGACTGAGGATTGAGGATTGAGAATTGAGGATTGAGGATTGAGGATTGAAGACTGAGGATTGGGTATTGAGGATTGAAGAATGAGGATTGAGGATTGAGGATTGAGGATTGAGGACTGAGGATTGAGGATTGAGGTCTGAGGATTGAGTATTGAATATTGAGTATTGAGGATTGAAGATTGAGCATTGAGGATTGAGTGTTGACGATTGAGGACGAGGACTGACGGTTGAGGATTGAGGTCAGAGCGTTGAGGATTGAGGATTGAGGACTGAGGATTGAGGATTGAGGTTTGGGCATTGAGGATTGAAGATTGAGGACTGGGGATTGAGCATTGAAGATTGAGGATTAAGGATTGAGGATTGGGGATTGAGGATCTAGGACTGGAGGTTGAATATTGAGGATAGAATATTGAGGATTGAGGATTGGGGATTGAGAATTGAGAATTGAGGATGAGGACTGAGGGTAGAGGTTTGAGGCTTGAGGAACGAGGACTGAGGATTGAGGATTGAGGACTGATGATTGACGATTGAGTATTGAAGATTGAGTATTGATTACCGAGGATTGAGGATTGAGGATTGAGGATTGAGGATTGAGGATTGAGGATTGAAAAGTCAGTATTGAGGATTGAAGATTGAGAATTGAGGATTGAGGATTGAACATTGAGGACTGAGCGTTCAGGGTTGAGTGATGAGAATTGATGTATATGGACAGAGATTTGACGATTGCAGATTGAGTATTGAGTATTGAAAACTGTGAATTGAGTATATTCTATTGGGGACTGAGGATTGACAACTGATTGTTGAGGACTGAGGGCTGAAGATTGAGGATGCAGGATTGAGGATTCAGAATTGAGGTTTGAGGACTGAGGATTGAGGATTCAAGTATAAGGATTGAGGATTGAGGATTGAGGACTGAAGATTGCAGATTGAGTATTGAGAATTGAAGATTGAGGATTGAGGATTGAGGATTGAGGATTGAGGATTGAAGATTGAGGATTGAGGATTGAAGACTGACGATTGAGGATTGAGGATTGAGGATTGAGGGTTGAAGATTGAAGATTCTGGATTGAAGATTGAGTATTGAGGATTGAAAATTGAGGACTGAGGATTGAGGATTGAGGATTGAGTATTGAGGATCGAGGATTGAGGATTGAAGATTCAGTATTGAGGATTGAAGATTGAGAATTGAGGATTGAGGATTGAACATTGAGGACTGAGTGTTGAGGGTTGAGTGATGAGAAATGATGTTTGTGGATAGAGATTTGAAGATTGCAGATTGTGTATTGAGTATTGAGAACTGTGAATTGAGGATATTCTATTGAGGGCTGAGGATTGGCAACTGATTGTTGAGGACTGATGTCTGAAGATTGAGAAGTCATTATTGAGGATTCAGAATTGAGGTTTGAGGATTGAGGATTGAGAATTGAGGATTGAGGATTGAGGATTGAAGATTGAGGATTGGGTATTGAGGATTGAAGAATGATGATTGAGGATTGAGGATTCCGGATTGAGGTTTGAGGACTGAGTATTGAGTGTTGAGGATTGAGGATTGAGGATTGACGCTTGAGGATTGAGGATTGAGGATGGAGGATTGAAGAGAGAGGACTGAGTATTGAGGATTGAGTGTTGAGGATTGATGTTTGAGGATTGAGATTTGATTATTGAATTTTGCGGATTGAGTATTGAACCATGAGAATTCAGGATATTCTATTGAGTATTGAGAATTGAGGATTGATGATTGAGTATTGAGGATTGATGTTTGAGGCTTGAGTGTTGAATATTGAGGATTGAGGATTGAGGATTTAGAATAGTGTATTGAGGATTGAGGATTGAATATTGAGGATTGTGTATTGAGGATTGAAGAATGAGGATTGAGCATTGAGGGTTGACGATTGAGGACGAGGACTGACGGTTGAGGATTGAGGTTTGAGGGTTGAGGATTGAGGATTGAGGACTGAGGATTGAGGATTGATGATTGAGTATTGAGGATTGAAGATTGAGGACTGGGGAATGAGGATTGGAGATTGAGGATTAAGGATTGAAGATTGGGGATTGAGGATCTAGGATTGGAGATTGATTATAGAGTATTGAAGATTGAGGATTGAGGGTTGAGGATTGAGAATTGAGAATTGAGGATGAGGACTGAGGGTTGACGATTGAGGCTTGAGGATTGAGGATTGTGGGTTGAGGATTGAGGATTGAAGATTGAGTATTGAGGATTGAATATTGAGGATTGAGGATTGAGGATTGAGGATTGAGGGTTGAAGATTGAGTATTGAGAATTCAAGATTGAGGATTGAGGATTGAGGATTGAGGATTGAGGATTGAGGATTGAGGATTGAGGATTGAGGATTGAGGATTGAGGATTGAGGATTGAAGATTGAGGTGTGAGGATTGAGGATTGAGGATTCAGGATTGAGGTTTGAGGAGAGAGGATTGAGGATTGAGGACGAGGACTGAGGGTTGAGTATTGATGTTTGAGGTCTGTGGATTGAGGATTGAGGATTGAGAATTGAGGATTGAGGATTGAGGATTGAAGATTGAGGATTGGGTATTGAGGATTGAAGAATGAGGATTGAAGATTCAGGATTGAGGATTGAGGTTTGAGGATTGAGTATTGAGGATAGAGAATTGAGGATTGAGGATTGAAGATTGAGTATTGATGATAGCAGATTGAGGATTGAGGATTGAGGTTTGAGTACTGAGGACGAGGACTGACGGTTGAGGATTGAGGATGGAGGATTGAGGATTGAGGATTGAGGTTTGAGGATTGAGTATTGAGGGTAGAGAATTGAGGATTGAGGATTGAAGATTGAGGATTGATCATAGAAGATTGAGGATTGAGGATTGAGGATTGAGGATTGAGGATTGAGGTTTGAGTATTGAATCCTGAGAATTCAGGATATTCTATTGAGTATTGAGAATTGAGGATTGATGGTTGAGGACTGAGGGCTGATGATTGAGGATTCAGGATTGAGGATTCCGGATTGAGGTTTGAGGACTGAGTATTGAGTGTTGATGATTGAGGATTGAGGATTGACGCTTGAGGATTGAGGATTGAGGATGGAGGATTGAAGAGAGAGGACTGAGTATTGAGGATTGAGTGTTGAGGATTGATGTTTGAGGATTGAGATTTGATTATTGAATTTTGCGGATTGAGTATTGAACCATGTGAATTCAGGATATTCTACTGAGTATTGAGAATTGAGGATTGATGATTGAGTATTGAGGATTGAGTATTGAGGATTGATGTTTGAGGATTGAGGATTGAAGATTGAGTATTGAGCATTGAAGATTGAGGATTGAGGATTGAGGATTGAAGATTGAGGACTGAGTGTTGTTGGTTGAGTGATGAGAATTGGTGTTTGTGGATTGAGATTTGATGATTGAAGAATGGGGATTGAGTATTGAAAACTGTGAATTGAGGATGTTCTATTGAGGATTGAGGATGGACAATTGATTGTTGAAGTCTGACGGCTGAAGATTGAGGATTCAGGATTGAGGATTCCGGATTGAGGTTTGAGGACTGAGGATTGAGGGTCGAGGATTGAGGATCGAGGATTGACGCATGAGGGTTGAGGATTGAGGATGGAGGATTGAAGAGAGAGGACTGAGTATTGAGGATTGAGTGTTGAGAATTGATGTTTGATGATTGAGATTTGGTTATTGTATTTTGTGGATTGAGTATTGAACCATGAGAATTCAGGATATTCTATTGAGTATTGAGAATTGAGGATTGATGGTTGAGTATTGAGGATTGATGGATCAGGGTTGTGTGTTGAATATTGAGGATTGAGGTTTGAGGATTTAGAATAGAGGATTGAGGATTGAGGATTGAATATTGAGGATTGTGTATTGAGGATTGAAGAATGAGGATTGAGGATTGAGGGTTGACGATTGAGGACGAGGACTGACGGTTGAGGATTGAGGATTGAGGATTGCGAACTGAGGATTGAGGATTGAGGATTGAAGATTGAGGATTGGGTATTGAGGATTGAAGAATGAGGATTGTGGAATGAGGATTGGGGATTGAGTATTGAGGATTGAGGATTGAAGATTGAGTATTGAGGATTGAATATTGAGGATTGAGGGTTGAGGATTGAGGACTGAGGATTGAGGATTGAGGGTTGAGCATTGAGGATTGAAGATTGAGGACTGGGGAGTGAGGATTGGAGATTGAGGATTAAGGATTGAAGATTGGGGATTGAGGATCTAGGATTGGAGATTGATTATAGAGGATTGAAGATTGAGGATTGAGGATTGAGGATTGAGAATTGAGAATTGAGGATGAGGACTGAGGGTTGACGATTGAGGTTTGAGGATTGAGGATTGAGGGTTGAGGATTGAGGATTGAAGATCGAGGATTGAGGATTGAGGATTGAGTACTGAAGATTGAGTATTGATGACTGAGGATTGAGGATTGAGGATTGAGGATTGAAGATTGTGTATTGAGGATTGAAGATTGGGGATTGAGGATTGAGGATTGAGGATGGAGGATTGAGTATTGAAGATTGAGTATTGATGACTGAGGATTGAGGATTGAGTATTGAGGATTGAGGATTGAGCATTGCAGATTGAGTATTGAGTATTGAAATCTGTGAATTGATGATATTCTATTGAGGATTGTGGATTGACAACTGATTGTTGAGGACTGAGGGCTGAAGCTTGAGGATTCAGGATTGAGGATTCAGGATTGAGGTTTGAGGAGAGAGGATTGAGGATTGAGGATTGAGGATTGAGGATTGTATATTGAGGATTGGCTGTTGAGGATTGAACATTGAGGATTGAGTATTGAGGATTGAGGATTGAGGATTGAAGGTTGAATATTGATGAATGAAGATTGAGGATTGAGGATTGAGGGTTGTGGGTTGTGGACTAGGACTGAGGGTTGAGTGTTGATGCCTGACGTCTGAGGATTGAGGATTGAGGATTGAGGATTGAAGATTGAGAATTGATGTTTGATGATTGAGATTTGGTTATTGTATTTTGTGGATTGAGTATTGAACCATGAGAATTCAGGATATTCTATTGAGTATTGAGAATTGAGGATTGATGGTTGAGTATTGAGGATTGATGGATCAGGGTTGTGTGTTGAATATTGAGGATTGAGGTTTGAGGATTTAGAATAGAGGATTGAGGATTGAGGATTGAATATTGAGGATTGTGTATTGAGGATTGAAGAATGAGGATTGAGGATTGAGGGTTGACGATTGAGGACGAGGACTGACGGTTGAGGATTGAGGATTGAGGATTGCGAACTGAGGATTGAGGATTGAGGATTGAAGATTGAGGATTGGGTATTGAGGATTGAAGAATGAGGATTGTGGAATGAGGATTGGGGATTGAGTATTGAGGATTGAGGATTGAAGATTGAGTATTGAGGATTGAATATTGAGGATTGAGGGTAGAGGATTGAGGACTGAGGATTGAGGATTGAGGGTTGAGCATTGAGGATTGAAGATTGAGGACTGGGGAGTGAGGATTGGAGATTGAGGATTAAGGATTGAAGATTGGGGATTGAGGATCTAGGATTGGAGATTGATTATAGAGGATTGAAGATTGAGGATTGAGGATTGAGGATTGAGAATTGAGAATTGAGGATGAGGACTGAGGGTTGACGATTGAGGTTTGAGGATTGAGGATTGAAGATTGAGGACTGGGGATTGAGCATTGAAGATTGAGGATTAAGGATTGAGGATTGGGGATTGAGGATCTAGGACTGGAGGTTGAATATTGAGGATAGAATATTGAGGATTGAGGATTGGGGATTGAGAATTGAGAATTGAGGATGAGGACTGAGGGTAGAGGTTTGAGGCTTGAGGAACGAGGACTGAGGATTGAGGATTGAGGACTGATGATTGACGATTGAGTATTGAAGATTGAGTATTGATTACCGAGGATTGAGGATTGAGGATTGAGGATTGAGGATTGAGGATTGAGGATTGAAAAGTCAGTATTGAGGATTGAAGATTGAGAATTGAGGATTGAGGATTGAACATTGAGGACTGAGCGTTCAGGGTTGAGTGATGAGAATTGATGTATATGGACAGAGATTTGACGATTGCAGATTGAGTATTGAGTATTGAAAACTGTGAATTGAGTATATTCTATTGGGGACTGAGGATTGACAACTGATTGTTGAGGACTGAGGGCTGAAGATTGAGGATGCAGGATTGAGGATTCAGAATTGAGGTTTGAGGACTGAGGATTGAGGATTCAAGTATAAGGATTGAGGATTGAGGATTGAGGACTGAAGATTGCAGATTGAGTATTGAGAATTGAAGATTGAGGATTGAGGATTGAGGATTGAGGATTGAGGATTGAAGATTGAGGATTGAGGATTGAAGACTGACGATTGAGGATTGAGGATTGAGGATTGAGGGTTGAAGATTGAAGATTCTGGATTGAAGATTGAGTATTGAGGATTGAAAATTGAGGACTGAGGATTGAGGATTGAGGATTGAGTATTGAGGATCGAGGATTGAGGATTGAAGATTCAGTATTGAGGATTGAAGATTGAGAATTGAGGATTGAGGATTGAACATTGAGGACTGAGTGTTGAGGGTTGAGTGATGAGAAATGATGTTTGTGGATAGAGATTTGAAGATTGCAGATTGTGTATTGAGTATTGAGAACTGTGAATAGAGGATATTCTATTGAGGGCTGAGGATTGGCAACTGATTGTTGAGGACTGATGTCTGAAGATTGAGAATTCATTATTGAGGATTCAGAATTGAGGTTTGAGGATTGAGGATTGAGAATTGAGGATTGAGGATTGAGGATTGAAGATTGAGGATTGGGTATTGAGGATTGAAGAATGATGATTGAGGATTGAGGATTCCGGATTGAGGTTTGAGGACTGAGTATTGAGTGTTGAGGATTGAGGATTGAGGATTGACGCTTGAGGATTGAGGATTGAGGATGGAGGATTGAAGAGAGAGGACTGAGTATTGAGGATTGAGTGTTGAGGATTGATGTTTGAGGATTGAGATTTGATTATTGAATTTTGCGGATTGAGTATTGAACCATGAGAATTCAGGATATTCTATTGAGTATTGAGAATTGAGGATTGATGATTGAGTATTGAGGATTGATGATTGAGGCTTGAGTGTTGAATACTGAGGATTGAGGATTGAGGATTTAGAATAGTGTATTGAGGATTGAGGATTGAATATTGAGGATTGTGTATTGAGGATTGAAGAATGAGGATTGAGCATTGAGGGTTGACGATTGAGGACGAGGACTGACGGTTGAGGATTGAGGTTTGAGGGTTGAGGATTGAGGATTGAGGACTGAGGATTGAGGATTGATGATTGAGTATTGAGGATTGAAGATTGAGGACTGGGGAATGAGGATTGGAGATTGAGGATTAAGGATTGAAGATTGGGGATTGAGGATCTAGGATTGGAGATTGATTATAGAGTATTGAAGATTGAGGATTGAGGGTTGAGGATTGAGAATTGAGAATTGAGGATGAGGACTGAGGGTTGACGATTGAGGCTTGAGGATTGAGGATTGTGGGTTGAGGATTGAGGATTGAAGATTGAGTATTGAGGATTGAATATTGAGGATTGAGGATTGAGGATTGAGGATTGAGGGTTGAAGATTGAGTATTGAGAATTCAAGATTGAGGATTGAGGATTGAGGATTGAGGATTGAGGATTGAGGATTGAGGATTGAGGATTGAGGATTGAGGATTGAGGATTGAAGATTGAGGTGTGAGGATTGAGGATTGAGGATTCAGGATTGAGGTTTGAGGAGAGAGGATTGAGGATTGAGGACGAGGACTGAGGGTTGAGTATTGATGTTTGAGGTCTGTGGATTGAGGATTGAGGATTGAGAATTGAGGATTGAGGATTGAGGATTGAAGATTGAGGATTGGGTATTGAGGATTGAAGAATGAGGATTGAAGATTCAGGATTGAGGATTGAGGTTTGAGGATTGAGTATTGAGGATAGAGAATTGAGGATTGAGGATTGAAGATTGAGTATTGATGATAGCAGATTGAGGATTGAGGATTGAGGTTTGAGTACTGAGGACGAGGACTGACGGTTGAGGATTGAGGATGGAGGATTGAGGATTGAGGATTGAGGTTTGAGGATTGAGTATTGAGGGTAGAGAATTGAGGATTGAGGATTGAAGATTGAGGATTGATCATAGAAGATTGAGGATTGAGGATTAAGGTTTGAGTACTGAGGACGAGGACTGACGGTTGAGGATTGAGGATGGAGGATTGAGGATTGAGGATTGAGGATTGAGGATTGAGGATTGAGGATTGAGGTTTGAGTATTGAATCCTGAGAATTCAGGATATTCTATTGAGTATTGAGAATTGAGGATTGATGGTTGAGGACTGAGGGCTGATGATTGAGGATTCAGGATTGAGGATTCCGGATTGAGGTTTGAGGACTGAGTATTGAGTGTTGATGATTGAGGATTGAGGATTGACGCTTGAGGATTGAGGATTGAGGATGGAGGATTGAAGAGAGAGGACTGAGTATTGAGGATTGAGTGTTGAGGATTGATGTTTGAGGATTGAGATTTGATTATTGAATTTTGCGGATTGAGTATTGAACCATGTGAATTCAGGATATTCTACTGAGTATTGAGAATTGAGGATTGATGATTGAGTATTGAGGATTGAGTATTGAGGATTGATGTTTGAGGATTGAGGATTGAAGATTGAGTATTGAGCATTGAAGATTGAGGATTGAGGATTGAGGATTGAAGATTGAGGACTGAGTGTTGTTGGTTGAGTGATGAGAATTGATGTTTGTGGATTGAGATTTGATGATTGAAGAATGGGGATTGAGTATTGAAAACTGTGAATTGAGGATGTTCTATTGAGGATTGAGGATGGACAATTGATTGTTGAAGTCTGACGGCTGAAGATTGAGGATTCAGGATTGAGGATTCCGGATTGAGGTTTGAGGACTGAGGATTGAGGGTCGAGGATTGAGGATCGAGGATTGACGCATGAGGGTTGAGGATTGAGGATGGAGGATTGAAGAGAGAGGACTGAGTATTGAGGATTGAGTGTTGAGAATTGATGTTTGATGATTGAGATTTGGTTATTGTATTTTGTGGATTGAGTATTGAACCATGAGAATTCAGGATATTCTATTGAGTATTGAGAATTGAGGATTGATGGTTGAGTATTGAGGATTGATGGATCAGGGTTGTGTGTTGAATATTGAGGATTGAGGTTTGAGGATTTAGAATAGAGGATTGAGGATTGAGGATTGAATATTGAGGATTGTGTATTGAGGATTGAAGAATGAGGATTGAGGATTGAGGGTTGACGATTGAGGACGAGGACTGACGGTTGAGGATTGAGGATTGAGGATTGCGAACTGAGGATTGAGGATTGAGGATTGAAGATTGAGGATTGGGTATTGAGGATTGAAGAATGAGGATTGTGGAATGAGGATTGGGGATTGAGTATTGAGGATTGAGGATTGAAGATTGAGTATTGAGGATTGAATATTGAGGATTGAGGGTTGAGGATTGAGGACTGAGGATTGAGGATTGAGGGTTGAGCATTGAGGATTGAAGATTGAGGACTGGGGAGTGAGGATTGGAGATTGAGGATTAAGGATTGAAGATTGGGGATTGAGGATCTAGGATTGGAGATTGATTATAGAGGATTGAAGATTGAGGATTGAGGATTGAGGATTGAGAATTGAGAATTGAGGATGAGGACTGAGGGTTGACGATTGAGGTTTGAGGATTGAGGATTGAGGGTTGAGGATTGAGGATTGAAGATCGAGGATTGAGGATTGAGGATTGAGTACTGAAGATTGAGTATTGATGACTGAGGATTGAGGATTGAGGATTGAGGATTGAAGATTGTGTATTGAGGATTGAAGATTGGGGATTGAGGATTGAGGATTGAGGATGGAGGATTGAGTATTGAAGATTGAGTATTGATGACTGAGGATTGAGGATTGAGTATTGAGGATTGAGGATTGAGCATTGCAGATTGAGTATTGAGTATTGAAATCTGTGAATTGATGATATTCTATTGAGGATTGTGGATTGACAACTGATTGTTGAGGACTGAGGGCTGAAGCTTGAGGATTCAGGATTGAGGATTCAGGATTGAGGTTTGAGGAGAGAGGATTGAGGATTGAGGATTGAGGATTGAGGATTGAGGATTGAATATTGAGGATTGGCTGTTGAGGATTGAACATTGAGGATTGAGTATTGAGGAGTGAGGATTGAGGATTGAAGGTTGAATATTGATGAATGAAGATTGAGGATTGAGGATTGAGGGTTGTGGGTTGTGGACTAGGACTGAGGGTTGAGTGTTGATGCCTGACGTCTGAGGATTGAGGATTGAGGATTGAGGATTGAAGATTGAGGATTGGGTTTGAGGATTGAAGAATGAGGATTGAGGAATGAGGATTGGGGATTCAGTATTGAGGATTGAGGATTGAAGATTGAGTATTGAGGATTGGATATTGAGGATTGAGGATTGAGGATTGAGGATTGAGGGTTGAAGATTGAGTATTGAGGATTGAAGATTGAGGATTGGGGATCGAGGATTGAGGATTGAGGATTGAGGATTGAGGATTGAGGTTGGAGGATTGAGTATTGAGGATAGAGAATTGAGGATTGAGGATTGAAGATTGAGTATTGATGATAGAAGATTGAGGATTGAGGATTGAAGTTTGAGTACTGAGGACGAGGACTGACGGTTGAGGATTGAGGATGGAGGATTGAGGATTGAGGATTGAGGATTGGGGATTGAGGATTGAGTATTGAAGATTGAGTATCGATGACTGAGGATTGAGGATTGAGGATTGAGGATTGAGGATTGAGGATTGAAGATTGTGTATTGAGGATTGAAGATTGGGGATTGAGGATTGAGGATTGAGGATGGAGGCTGAGGTCTGAGGGTTGAGGATTGAGGTTTGAGTATTGAATCCTGAGAATGCAGGATATTCTATTGAGTATTGAGAATTGAGGATTGATTGTTGAGGACTGAGGGCTGAAGATTGAGGATTCAGGATTGAGGATTCAGGGTTGATGGTTGAGGACTGAGGATTGAGGATTGAGGATTGAGGATTGAGAATTGAAGATTGAGGATTGAGGATTGAGGGTTGTGGATTGAGGACGAGGACTGAGGGTTGAGTATTGATGTTTGAGGTCTGAGGATTGAGGATTGAGGATTGAGAATTGAGGATTGATGATTGAGGATTGAAGATTGAGGATTGGGTATTGAGGATTGAAGAATGAGTATTGAGTATTGAGGATTGAGTGTTGAGAATTGATGTTTGATGATTGAGATTTGGTTATTGTATTTTGTGGATTGAGTATTGAACCATGAGAATTCAGGATATCCTATTGAGTATTGAGAATTGAGGATTGATGGTTGAGTATTGAGGATTGATGGATCAGGGTTGTGTGTTGAATATTGAGGATTGAGGTTTGAGGATTTAGAATAGAGGATTGAGGATTGAGGATTGAATATTGAGGATTGTGTATTGAGGATTGAAGAATGAGGATTGAGGATTGAGGGTTGACGATTGAGGACGAGGACTGACGGTTGAGGATTGAGGATTGAGGATTGCGAACTGAGGATTGAGGATTGAGGATTGAAGATTGAGGATTGGGTATTGAGGATTGAAGAATGAGGATTGTGGAATGAGGATTGGGGATTGAGTATTGAGGATTGAGGATTGAAGATTGAGTATTGAGGATTGAATATTGAGGATTGAGGGTTGAGGATTGAGGACTGAGGATTGAGGATTGAGGGTTGAGCATTGAGGATTGAAGATTGAGGACTTGGGAGTGAGGATTGGAGATTGAGGATTAAGGATTGAAGATTGGGGATTGAGGATCTAGGATTGGAGATTGATTATAGAGGATTGAAGATTGAGGATTGAGGATTGAGGATTGAGAATTGAGAATTGAGGATGAGGACTGAGGGTTGACGATTGAGGTTTGAGGATTGAGGATTGAGGGTTGAGGATTGAGGATTGAAGATTGAGGATTGAGGATTGAGGATTGAGTACTGAAGATTGAGTATTGATGACTGAGGATTGAGGATTGAGGATTGAGGATTGAAGATTGTGTATTGAGAATTGAAGATTGGGGACTGAGGATTGAGGATTGAGGATGGAGGATTGAGTATTGAAGATTGAGTGTTGATGACTGAGGATTGAGGATTGAGTATTGAGGATTGAGGATTGAGCATTGCAGATTGAGTATTGAGTATTGAAATCTGTGAATTGATGATATTCTATTGAGGATTGGGGATTGACAACTGATTGTTACGGACTGAGGGCTGAAGCTTGAGGATTCAGGATTGAGGATTCAGGATTGAGGTTTGAGGAGAGAGGATTGAGGATTGAGGATTGAGGATTGAGGATTGAGGATTGAGGATTGAGGATTGAATATTGAGGATTGGCTGTTGAGGATTGAACATTGAGGATTGAGTATTGAGGATTGAGGATTGAGGATTGAAGGTTGAATATTGATGAATGAAGATTGAGGATTGAGGATTGAGGGTTGTGGGTTGTGGACTAGGACTGAGGGTTGAGTGTTGATGCCTGACGTCTGAGGATTGAGGATTGAGGATTGCGACCTGAGGATTGAGGATTGAGGATTGAAGATTGTGGATTGGGTATTGAGGATTGAAGAATGAGGATTGAGGAATGAGGATTGGGGATTGAGTATTGAGGTTTCAGGATTGAAGATTGAGTATTGAGGTTTGGATATTGAGGATTGAGGATTGAGGATTAAGGATTGAGGGTTGAAGATTGAGTATTGAGGATTGAAGATTGAGGATTGGGGATTGAGGATTGAGGATTGAGGATTGAGGATTGAGGATTGAGGTTGGAGGATTGAGTATTGAGGATAGAGAATTGAGGATTGAGGATTGAAGATTGAGTATTGATGATAGAAGATTGAGGATTGAGGATTGAGGTTTGAGTACTGAGGACGAGGACTGACGGTTGAGGATTGAGGATGGAGGATTGAGGATTGAGGATTGAGGATTGAGGATTGAGGATTGAGTATTGAAGATTGAGTATCGATGACTGAGGATTGAGGATTGAGGATTGAGGATTGAGGATTGAGGATTGAAGATTGAGGATTGGGTATTGAGAATTGAAGAATGAGTATTGAGGATTGAGGTTTGATGAGTGAGGATTGAGAATTGAGGATTGAGGATTGAGGATTGAGGATGGAGGATTGAGTATTGAAGATTGAGTATTGATGACTGAGGATTGAGGATTGAGTATTGAGGATTGAGGATTGAGCATTGCAGATTGAGTATTGAGTATTGAAATCTGTGAATTGATGATATTCTATTGAGGATTGTGGATTGACAACTGATTGTTGAGGACTGAGGGCTGAAGCTTGAGGATTCAGGATTGAGGATTCAGGATTGAGGTTTGAGGAGAGAGGATTGAGGATTGAGGATTGAGGATTGAGGATTGAATATTGAGGATTGGCTGTTGAGGATTGAACATTGAGGATTGAGTATTGAGGATTGAGGATTGAGGATTGAAGGTGGAATATTGATGAATGAAGATTGAGGATTGAGGATTGAGGGTTGTGGGTTGTGGACTAGGACTGAGGGTTGAGTGTTGATGCCTGACGTCTGAGGATTGAGGATTGAGGATTGAGGATTGAAGATTGAGGATTGGGTTTGAGGATTGAAGAATGAGGATTGAGGAATGAGGATTGGGGATTGAGTATTGAGGATTGAGGATTGAAGATTGAGTATTGAGGATTGGATATTGAGGATTGAGGATTGAGGATTGAGGATTGAGGGTTGAAGATTGAGTATTGAGGATTGAAGATTGAGGATTGGGGATCGAGGATTGAGGATTGAGGATTGAGGATTGAGGATTGAGGTTGGAGGATTGAGTATTGAGGATAGAGAATTGAGGATTGAGGATTGAAGATTGAGTATTGATGATAGAAGATTGAGGATTGAGGATTGAGGATTGAGGTTTGAGTACTGAGGACGAGGACTGACGGTTGAGGATTGAGGATGGAGGATTGAGGATTGAGGATTGAGGATTGAGGATTGAGGATTGAGTATTGAAGATTGAGTATCGATGACTGAGGATTGAGGTTTGAGGATTGAGGATTGAGGATTGAGGATTGAAGATTGTGTATTGAGGATTGAAGATTGGGGATTGAGGATTGAGGATTGAGGATGGAGGCTGAGGTCTGAGGGTTGAGGATTGAGGTTTGAGTATTGAATCCTGAGAATGCAGGATATTCTATTGAGTATTGAGAATTGAGGATTGATTGTTGAGGACTGAGGGCTGAAGATTGAGGATTCAGGATTGAGGATTCAGGGTTGATGGTTGAGGACTGAGGATTGAGGATTGAGGATTGAGGATTAAGAATTGAAGATTGAGGATTGAGGATTGAGGATTGAGTACTGAAGATTGAGTATTGATGACTGAGGATTGAGGATTGAGGATTGAGGATTGAAGATTGTGTATTGAGGATTGAGGATTGAGGATGGAGGATTGAGTATTGAAGATTGAGTGTTGATGACTGAGGATTGAGGATTGAGTATTGAGGATTGAGGATTGAGCATTGCAGATTGAGTATTGAGTATTGAAATCTGTGAATTGATGATATTCTATTGAGGATTGGGGATTGACAACTGATTGTTACGGACTGAGGGCTGAAGCTTGAGGATTCAGGATTGAGGATTCAGGATTGAGGTTTGAGGAGAGAGGATTGAGGATTGAGGATTGAGGATTGAGGATTGAGGATTGAGGATTGAGGATTGAATATTGAGGATTGGCTGTTGAGGATTGAACATTGAGGATTGAGTATTGAGGATTGAGGATTGAGGATTGAAGGTTGAATATTGATGAATGAAGATTGAGGATTGAGGATTGAGGGTTGTGGGTTGTGGACTAGGACTGAGGGTTGAGTGTTGATGCCTGACGTCTGAGGATTGAGGATTGAGGATTGCGACCTGAGGATTGAGGATTGAGGATTGAAGATTGTGGATTGGGTATTGAGGATTGAAGAATGAGGATTGAGGAATGAGGATTGGGGATTGAGTATTGAGGTTTGAGGATTGAAGATTGAGTATTGAGGTTTGGATATTGAGGATTGAGGATTGAGGATTAAGGATTGAGGGTTGAAGATTGAGTATTGAGGATTGAAGATTGAGGATTGGGGATTGAGGATTGAGGATTGAGGATTGAGGATTGAGGTTGGAGGATTGAGTATTGAGGATAGAGAATTGAGGATTGAGGATTGAAGATTGAGTATTGATGATAGAAGATTGAGGATTGAGGATTGAGGTTTGAGTACTGAGGACGAGGACTGACGGTTGAGGATTGAGGATGGAGGATTGAGGATTGAGGATTGAGGATTGAGGATTGAGGATTGAGTATTGAAGATTGAGTATCGATGACTGAGGATTGAGGATTGAGGATTGAGGATTGAGGATTGAGGATTCAAGATTGAGGATTGGGTATTGAGGATTGAAGAATGAGTATTGAGGATTGAGGTTTGATGAGTGAGGATTGAGAATTGAGGATTGAGGATTGAGGATTGAAGACTGAGGATTGGGTATTGAGAATTGAAGAATGAGGATTGAGGATTGAGGATTGAGGATTGAGGATTGAGGATTGAAGATTGAGGATTGCAGATTGAGGATTGAGTATTGAATATTGAGTATTGAGGATTGAAGATTGAGCATTGAGGATTGAGTGTTGACGATTGAGGACGAGGACTGACGGTTGAGGATTGAGGTTAGAGGGTTGAGGATTGAGGATTGAGGACTGAGGATTGAGGATTGTGGTTTGGGCATTGAGGATTGAAGATTGAGGACTGGGGATTGAGGTTTGAGGTTTGAGGAACGAGGATTGAGGATTGAGGATTGAGGACTGAGGATTGAAGATTGAGTATTGAGGATTGAAAATTGAGGATTGGGGATTGAGGATCTAGGATTGGAGATTGATTATTGAGGATTGAAGATTGAGGATTGAGGATTGAGAATTGAGAATTGAGAATTGAGGATGAGGACTGAGGGTTGAGGTTTGAGGTTTGAGGACTGAGTATTGAGGGTTGAGGATTGAGGATTGAGGATTGACGCTTGAGGATTGAGGATTGACGCTTGAGGATTGAGGATTGAGGATGGAGGATTGAAGAGACAGGACTGAGTATTGAGGATTGAGTGTTGAGGATTGATGTTTAAGGATTGAGATTTGATTATTGAATTTTGCGGATTGAGTATTGAACCATGAGAATTCACGATATTCTATTGAGTATTGAGAATTGAGGATTGATGGTTGAGCATTGAGGGTTGATGGTTGACGGTTGTGTGTTCAATATTGAGGATTGAGGATTGAGGATTGAGGATTAAGGATTGAGGATTGAGGATTGAGTATTGATGATAGAAGATTGAGGATTGAGGATTGAGATTTGAGTACTAAGGACGAGGACTTACGGTTGAGGATTGAGGATGGAGGATTGAGGATTGAGGATTGAGGACAGAGGATTGAGGATTGAGGATTGAGGATTGAGCATTGAGGATTGAAGATTGAGGACTGGGGAATGCGGATTGAAGGTTGAGGATTTAGGATTGAACATTGGGGATTGAGGATCTAGGATTGGAGATTGATTATTGAGGATTGAAGATTGAGGATTGTGGATTGAGGATTGAGAATTGAGAATTGAGGATGAGGACTGAGGGTTGAGGATTGAGGTTTGAGGAATGAGGATTGAGGGTTGAGGATTGTGGATTGAGGATTGAGGATTGAGGATTGAGGATTGAGTATTGAAGATTGAGTATTGATGACTGAGGATTGAGGATTGAGGATTGAGGATTGAGGATTGAGCATTGAAGATTGAGTATTGAGGATTGAGGATTGTGGATTGAGTACTGAGTATTGAGGATGGAGGATGAGGGCTGAGGGTTGAGGATTGAGGTTTGAGTTTTGAATCCTGAGAATTCAGGATATTCTATTGAGTATTGAGAATTGAGGATTGAGGATTGAGCATTGAGAATTGAGGATTGAGGACTGAGGATTGAGGATTGATGATTGAGTATAGATGATTGAAGGTTGAGGATTGAGGATTGAGTGTTGAGGATTGAGAACGAGGGCTGACGATTGAGGGTTGTGGTTTGAGGATTGAGGATTGCGGATTGAGGACTGAGGATTGAGGATTGAGGATTGAGCATTGAGGACTAAAGATTGAGTATTGAGGATTGAAAATTGAGGTTTGAGGATTGAGGATTGAGGATTGGGGATTGAAGATTCAGGATTGGGTATTGAGGATTGAAGAATGAGGATTGAGGATTGAGGATTGAGGATTGAGGATTGAAGATTGAGGATTGGCTGTTGACGATTGAACATTGAGTATTGAGGATTGAGGATTGAGGATTGAGGATTGAAGATTGAATATTGATGAATGAAGATTGAGGGTTGAGCATTGAGGGTTGTGGATTGAGGACGAGGACTGAGGGTTGAGTGTTGATGCCTGACGTCTGAGGATTGAGGATTGAGGATTGCAAACTGAGGATTGAGGATTGAGGATTGAAGATTGAGGATTGGGTATTGAGGATTGAAGAATGAGGATTGAGGAATGAGGATTGGGAATTGAGGATTGAAGATTGAGTATTGAGGATTGAAGATTGAGGATTGAGGATTGAGGATTGATGATTGAGGGTTGAAGATTGAGGATTGGGTACCGAGTGTTGATGTTTGAGTGTTGAGAATTGATGTTTGTGGATAGAGATTTGGAGATTGCAGATTGAGTACTGGGTATTGAAAACAGTGAATTGATGATATTCTATTGAGGATTGAGAATTGACAACTGATTCTTGAGGACTGAGGTCTGAAGATTGAGGATGCAGGATTGAGGATTCAGGATTGAGGTTTGAGGACCGAGGATTGAGGATTGAGGATTGAGGATTGAGGATTGAGGATTGAGGATTGAGGATTGATGATTGAGGATTTGGTATTGCGGATTGAACATTGAGGATTGAGGATTGAGTATTGAGGATAGAGGATTGAGGACTGAATATTGAATATTGACGATTGAAGATTGAGGATTGAGTATTGATGTTTGTGGATTGAGGCCGAGGACTGAGGGTTGAGTATTGCTGTTTGAGGTCTGAGGATTGATGACTGAGGATTGAGAATTGAGGATTGAGGATTGAGGATTGAAGATTGGGTATTGAGGATTGGGGAATGAGGATTGAGGATTGAGGATTGAGGATTGAGGATTGAGGATTGAAGACTGTGTATTGAGGATTGAAGATTGAGGATTGAGGATTGAGGACTGAGGATTGAGGATTGAGGATTGAGGATTGAAGGTTGAGTGCTGAGGATTGAAGATTGAGGATTGAGGATTGAGTATTGAGGATTGAGGACTGAAGATTGAGGATTGGGGATTGAGGATTGACGATTGAGGATTGAGTATTGAGGATTGAGAATAGAGGATTGATTATTGAAGATTCACGATTGAGGATTGAGAATTGAGGATTGACGATTGAGGAATGAGCATTGAAGATTGAGCGTTGAGGATTGAAGGTTGAGGATTGTGGATTGAGGGTTGAGGATTGAGGATCGAATATTGAGGATTTGGGACTGAGAGTTGAGGGTTGAGTGATGAGAATTGATGTTTGTGGATAGAGATTTGAAGATTGCAGATTGAGTATTGAGTAATGAAAACTGAGAATTGATGATATTCTATTGAGGATTGAGGATTGACAACTGATTGTAGAGGACTGAGGGCTGAAGATTGATGATTCAGGAGTGAGGATTCAGGATTGAGGATTGAGGATTGAGGATTGAGGATTGAGGATTGAAGATTGTGTATTGAGGATTGAAGATTGGGGATTGAGGATTGAGGATTGAGGATGGAGGCTGAGGTCTGAGGGTTGAGGATTGAGGTTTGAGTATTGAATCCTGAGAATTCAGGATATTCTATTGAGTAATGAGAATTGAGGATTGATTGTTGAGGACTGAGGGCTGAAGATTGAGGATTCAGGATTGAGGATTCAGGGTTGAGGATTGAGGATTGAGGATTGAGGATTGAATATTGAGGATTGGCTGTTGAGGATTGAACATTGAGGATTGAGGATTGAGGATTGAGGATTGAGGATTGAAGGTTGAATATTGATGAATGAAGATTGAGGATTGAGGATTGAGGGTTGTGGATTGAGGACTAGGACTGAGGGTTGAGTGTTGATGCCTGACGTCTGAGGATTGAGGATTGAGGATTGCGAACTGAGGATTGAGGATTGAGGATTGTAGATTGAGGATTGGGTATTGAGGATTGAACAATGAGGATTGAGGAATGAGGATTGGGGATTGAGTATTGAGGATTGAGCATTGAAGATTGAGTATTGAGGATTGAATATTGAGGATTGAGGATTGAGGATTGAGGATTGAGGGTTGAAGATTGAGTATTGAGAATTCAAGATTGAGGATTGAGGATTGGGGATTGAGGATTGAGGATTGAGGATTGAGGATTGAGGATTGAGGATTGAGGATTGAGGATTGAAGATTGAGGTGTGAGGATTGAGGATTGAGGATTCAGGATTGAGGTTTGAGGAGTGAGGATTGAGGATTGAGGACGAGGACTGAGGGTTGAGTATTGATGTTTGAGGTCTGTGGATTGAGGATTGAGGATTGAGAATTGAGGATTGAGGATTGAGGATTGAAGATTGAGGATTGGGTATTGAGGATTGAAGAATGAGGATTGAAGATTCAGGATTGAGGATTGAGGTTTGAGGATTGAGTATTGAGGATAGAGAATTGAGGATTGAGGATTGAAGATTGAGTATTGATGATAGAAGATTGTGGATTGGGGATTGAGGTTTGAGTACTGAGGACGAGGACTGACGGTTGAGGCTTGAGGATGGAGGATTGAGGATTGAGGATTGAGGTTTGAGGATTGAGTATTGAGGGTAGAGAATTGAGGATTGAGGATTGAAGATTGAGGATTGATGATAGAAGATTGAGGATTGATGATTGAGGTTTGAGTACTGAGAACGAGGACTGACGGTTGAGGATTGAGGATGGAGGATTGAGGATTGAGGATTGAGGATTGAGGATTGAGGCTTGAGTATTGAATCCTGAGAATTCAGGATATTCTATTGAGTATTGAGAATTGAGGATTGAGGATTGAGGATTGAGGATTGAGGATTGAGGATTGAGGATTGAAGATTGAGGATTGAGGATTGAGGATTGAGAATTGAGAATTGAGGATGAGGACTGAGGGTTGACGATTGAGGTTTGAGGATTGAGGATTGAGGGTTGAGGATTGAGGATTGAAGATCGAGGATTGAGGATTGAGGATTGAGTACTGAAGATTGAGCATTGATGACTGAGGATTGAGGATTGAGGATTGAGGATTGAAGATTGTGTATTGAGGATTGAAGATTGGGGATTGAGGATTGAGGATTGAGGATGGAGGATTGAGTATTGAAGATTGAGTATTGATGACTGAGGATTGAGGATTGAGTATTGAGGATTGAGGATTGAGCATTGCAGATTGAGTATTGAGTATTGAAATCTGTGAATTGATGATATTCTATTGAGGATTGTGGATTGACAACTGATTGTTGAGGGCTGAGGGCTGAAGCTTGAGGATTCAGGATTGAGGATTCAGGATTGAGGTTTGAGGAGAGAGGATTGAGGATTGAGGATTGAGGATTGAGGATTGAATATTGAGGATTGGCTGTTGAGGATTGAACATTGAGGATTGAGTATTGAGGATTGAGGATTGAGGATTGAAGGTTGAATATTGATGAATGAAGATTGAGGATTGAGGATTGAGGGTTGTGGGTTGTGGACTAGGACTGAGGGTTGAGTGTTGATGCCTGACGTCTGAGGATTGAGGATTGAGGATTGAGGATTGAAGATTGAGGATTGGGTTTGAGGATTGAAGAATGAGGATTGAGGAATGAGGATTGGGGATTGAGTATTGAGGATTGAGGATTGAAGATTGAGTATTGAGGATTGGATATTGAGGATTGAGGATTGAGGATTGAGGATTGAGGGTTGAAGATTGAGTATTGAGGATTGAAGATTGAGGATTGGGGATCGAGGAATGAGGATTGAGGATTGAGGATTGAGGATTGAGGTTGGAGGATTGAGTATTGAGGATAGAGAATTGAGGATTGAGGATTGAAGATTGAGTATTGATGATAGAAGATTGAGGATTGAGGATTGAGGTTTGAGTACTGAGGACGAGGACTGACGGTTGAGGATTGAGGATGGAGGATTGAGGATTGAGGATTGAGGATTGAGGATTGAGGATTGAGTATTGAAGATTGAGTATCGATGACTGAGGATTGAGGATTGAGGATTGAGGATTGAGGATTGAGGATTGAAGATTGTGTATTGAGGATTGAAGATTGGGGATTGAGGATTGAGGATTGAGGATGGAGGCTGAGGTCTGAGGGTTGAGGATAGAGGTTTGAGTATTGAATCCTGAGAATTCAGGATATTCTATTGAGTATTGAGAATTGAGGATTGATTGTTGAGGACTGAGGGCTGAAGATTGAGGATTCAGGATTGAGGATTCAGGGTTGATGGTTGAGGACTGAGGATTGAGGATTGAGGATTGAGGATTGAGGATTGAGAATTGAAGATTGAGGATTGAGGATTGAGGGTTGTGGATTGAGGACGAGGACTGAGGGTTGAGTATTGATGTTTGAGGTCTGAGGATTGAGGATTGAGGATTGAAGATTGAGGACTGGGGAGTGAGGATTGGAGATTGAGGATTAAGGATTGAAGATTGGGGATTGAGGATCTAGGATTGGAGATTGATTATAGAGGATTGAAGATTGAGGATTGAGGATTGAGGATTGATAATTGAGAATTGAGGATGAGGACTGAGGGTTGACGATTGAGGCTTGAGGATTGAGGATTGAGGGTTGAGGATTGAGGATTGAAGATTGTGTATTGAGGATTGAAGATTGGGGATTGAGGATTGAGGATTGAGGATGGAGGATTGAGTATTGAAGATTGAGTATTGATGGCTGAGGATTGAGGATTGAGTATTGAGGATTGAGGATTGAGCATTGCAGATTGAGTATTGAGTATTGAAATCTGTGAATTGATGATATTCTATTGAGGATTGAGGATTGACAACTGATTGTTGAGGACTGAGGGCTGAAGCTTGAGGATTCAGGATTGAGGATTCAGGATTGAGGATTCAGGATTGAGGTTTGAGGAGAGAGGATTGAGGATTGAGGATTGAGGATTGAGGATTGAGGATTGAGGATTGAGGATTGAATATTGAGGATTGGCTGTTGAGGATTGAACATTGAGGATTGAGGATTGAGGGTTGTGGATTGAGGACTAGGACTGAGGGTTGAGTGTTGATGCCTGACGTCTGAGGATTGAGGATTGAGGATTCCGAACTGAGGATTGAGGATTGAGGATTGTAGATTGAGGATTGGGTATTGAGGATTGAAGAATGAGGATTGAGGAATGAGGATTGGGGATTGAGTATTGAGGATTGAGGATTGAAGATTGAGTATTGAGGATTGAATATTGAGGATTGAGGATTGAGGATTGAGGATTGAGGGTTGAAGATTGAGTATTGAGAATTCAAGATTGAGGATTGAGGATTGAGGATTGAGGATTGAGGATTGAGGATTGAGGATTGAGGATTGAGGATTGAGGATTGAGGATTGACGATTGAGGATTGAGGATTGAAGATTGAGGTGTGAGGATTGAGGATTGAGGATTCAGGATTGAGGTTTGAGGAGAGAGAATTGAGGATTGAGGACGAGGACTGAGGGTTGAGTATTGATGTTTGAGGTCTGTGGGTTGAGGATTGAGGATTGAGGATTGACGCTTGAGGATTGAGGATTGAGGATGGAGGATTGAAGAGAGAGGACTGAGTATTGAGGATTGAGTGTTGCGGATTGATGTTTGAGGATTGAGATTTGATTATTGAATTTTGCGGATTGAGTATTGAACCATGTAGAATTCAGGATATTCTATTGAGTATTAAGAATTGAGGGTTGATGATTGAGTATTGAGGATTGATGTTTGAGGCTTGAGTGTTGAATATTGAGGATTGAGGTTTGAGGTTTTAGAATTCAGGATTGAGGATTGAGGATTGAATATTGAGTATTGTGTATTGAGGATTGAAGAATGAGGATTGAGGATTGAAGAATGAGGATTGAGGATTGAGGGTTGACCATTGAGGACGAGGACTGACGGTTGAGGATTGAGGATGGAGGATTGAGGATTGAGGATTGAGGATTGAGGATTGAGGATTGAGTATTGAAGATTGAGTATCGATGACTGAGGATTGAGGATTGAGGATTGAGGATTGAGGATTGAGGATTGAAGATTGTGTATTGAGGATTGAAGATTGGGGATTGAGGATTGAGGATTGAGGATGGAGGCTGAGGTCTGAGGGTTGAGGATTGAGGTTTGAGTATTGAATCCTGAGAATTCAGGATATTCTATTGAGTATTGAGAATTGAGGATTGATTGTTGAGGACTGAGGGCTGAAGATTGAGGATTCAGGATTGAGGATTCAGGGTTGATGGTTGAGGACTGAGGATTGAGGATTGAGGATGGAGGATTGAGTATTGAAGATTGAGTGTTGATGACTGAGGATTGAGGATTGAGTATTGAGGATTGAGGATTGAGCATTGCAGATTGAGTATTGAGTATTGAAATCTGTGAATTGATGATATTCTATTGAGGATTGGGGATTGACAACTGATTGTTACGGACTGAGGGCTGAAGCTTGAGGATTCAGGATTGAGGATTCAGGATTGAGGTTTGAGGAGAGAGGATTGAGGATTGAGGATTGAGGATTGAGGATTGAGGATTGAGGATTGAGGATTGAATATTGAGGATTGGCTGTTGAGGATTGAACATTGAGGATTGAGTATTGAGGATTGAGGATTGAGGATTGAAGGTTGAATATTGATGAATGAAGATTGAGGATTGAGGATTGAGGGTTGTGGGTTGTGGACTAGGACTGAGGGTTGAGTGTTGATGCCTGACGTCTGAGGATTGAGGATTGAGGATTGCGACCTGAGGATTGAGGATTGAGGATTGAAGATTGTGGATTGGGTATTGAGGATTGAAGAATGAGGATTGAGGAATGAGGATTGGGGATTGAGTATTGAGGTTTCAGGATTGAAGATTGAGTATTGAGGTTTGGATATTGAGGATTGAGGATTGAGGATTAAGGATTGAGGGTTGAAGATTGAGTATTGAGGATTGAAGATTGAGGATTGGGGATTGAGGATTGAGGATTGAGGATTGAGGATTGAGGATTGAGGTTGGAGGATTGAGTATTGAGGATAGAGAATTGAGGATTGAGGATTGAAGATTGAGTATTGATGATAGAAGATTGAGGATTGAGGATTGAGGTTTGAGTACTGAGGACGAGGACTGACGGTTGAGGATTGAGGATGGAGGATTGAGGATTGAGGATTGAGGATTGAGGATTGAGGATTGAGTATTGAAGATTGAGTATCGATGACTGAGGATTGAGGATTGAGGATTGAGGATTGAGGATTGAGGATTGAAGATTGAGGATTGGGTATTGAGGATTGAAGAATGAGTATTGAGGATTGAGGTTTGATGAGTGAGGATTGAGAATTGAGGATTGAGGATTGAGGATTGAGGATGGAGGATTGAGTATTGAAGATTGAGTATTGATGACTGAGGATTGAGGATTGAGTATTGAGGATTGAGGATTGAGCATTGCAGATTGAGTATTGAGTATTGAAATCTGTGAATTGATGATATTCTATTGAGGATTGTGGATTGACAACTGATTGTTGAGGACTGAGGGCTGAAGCTTGAGGATTCAGGATTGAGGATTCAGGATTGAGGTTTGAGGAGAGAGGATTGAGGATTGAGGATTGAGGATTGAGGATTGAATATTGAGGATTGGCTGTTGAGGATTGAACATTGAGGATTGAGTATTGAGGATTGAGGATTGAGGATTGAAGGTTGAATATTGATGAATGAAGATTGAGGATTGAGGATTGAGGGTTGTGGGTTGTGGACTAGGACTGAGGGTTGAGTGTTGATGCCTGACGTCTGAGGATTGAGGATTGAGGATTGAGGATTGAAGATTGAGGATTGGGTTTGAGGATTGAAGAATGAGGATTGAGGAATGAGGATTGGGGATTGAGTATTGAGGATTGAGGATTGAAGATTGAGTATTGAGGATTGGATATTGAGGATTGAGGATTGAGGATTGAGGATTGAGGGTTGAAGATTGAGTATTGAGGATTGAAGATTGAGGATTGGGGATCGAGGAATGAGGATTGAGGATTGAGGATTGAGGATTGAGGTTGGAGGATTGAGTATTGAGGATAGAGAATTGAGGATTGAGGATTGAAGATTGAGTATTGATGATAGAAGATTGAGGATTGAGGATTGAGGTTTGAGTACTGAGGACGAGGACTGACGGTTGAGGATTGAGGATGGAGGATTGAGGATTGAGGATTGAGGATTGAGGATTGAGGATTGAGTATTGAAGATTGAGTATCGATGACTGAGGATTGAGGATTGAGGATTGAGGATTGAGGATTGAGGATTGAAGATTGTGTATTGAGGATTGAAGATTGGGGATTGAGGATTGAGGATTGAGGATGGAGGCTGAGGTCTGAGGGTTGAGGATAGAGGTTTGAGTATTGAATCCTGAGAATTCAGGATATTCTATTGAGTATTGAGAATTGAGGATTGATTGTTGAGGACTGAGGGCTGAAGATTGAGGATTCAGGATTGAGGATTCGGGGTTGATGGTTGAGGACTGAGGATTGAGGATTGAGGATTGAGGATTGAGGATTGAGAATTGAAGATTGAGGATTGAGGATTGAGGGTTGTGGATTGAGGACGAGGACTGAGGGTTGAGTATTGATGTTTGAGGTCTGAGGATTGAGGATTGAGGATTGAAGATTGAGGACTGGGGAGTGAGGATTGGAGATTGAGGATTAAGGATTGAAGATTGGGGATTGAGGATCTAGGATTGGAGATTGATTATAGAGGATTGAAGATTGAGGATTGAGGATTGAGGATTGATAATTGAGAATTGAGGATGAGGACTGAGGGTTGACGATTGAGGCTTGAGGATTGAGGATTGAGGGTTGAGGATTGAGGATTGAAGATTGTGTATTGAGGATTGAAGATTGGGGATTGAGGATTGAGGATTGAGGATGGAGGATTGAGTATTGAAGATTGAGTATTGATGGCTGAGGATTGAGGATTGAGTATTGAGGATTGAGGATTGAGCATTGCAGATTGAGTATTGAGTATTGAAATCTGTGAATTGATGATATTCTATTGAGGATTGAGGATTGACAACTGATTGTTGAGGACTGAGGGCTGAAGCTTGAGGATTCAGGATTGAGGATTCAGGATTGAGGATTCAGGATTGAGGTTTGAGGAGAGAGGATTGAGGATTGAGGATTGAGGATTGAGGATTGAGGATTGAGGATTGAGGATTGAATATTGAGGATTGGCTGTTGAGGATTGAACATTGAGGATTGAGGATTGAGGGTTGTGGATTGAGGACTAGGACTGAGGGTTGAGTGTTGATGCCTGACGTCTGAGGATTGAGGATTGAGGATTGCGAACTGAGGATTGAGGATTGAGGATTGTAGATTGAGGATTGGGTATTGAGGATTGAAGAATGAGGATTGAGGAATGAGGATTGGGGATTGAGTATTGAGGATTGAGGATTGAAGATTGAGGATTGAGGATTGAGGATTGAGGATTGAGGATTGACGATTGAGGATTGAGGATTGAAGATTGAGGTGTGAGGATTGAGGATTGAGGATTCAGGATTGAGGTTTGAGGAGAGAGGATTGAGGATTGAGGACGAGGACTGAGGGTTGAGTATTGATGTTTGAGGTCTGTGGATTGAGGATTGAGGATTGAGGATTGACGCTTGAGGATTGAGGATTGAGGATGGAGGATTGAAGAGAGAGGACTGAGTATTGAGGATTGAGTGTTGCGGATTGATGTTTGAGGATTGAGATTTGATTATTGAATTTTGCGGATTGAGTATTGAACCATGTAGAATTCAGGATATTCTATTGAGTATTAAGAATTGAGGGTTGATGATTGAGTATTGAGGATTGATGTTTGAGGCTTGAGTGTTGAATATTGAGGATTGAGGTTTGAGGTTTTAGAATTCAGGATTGAGGATTGAGGATTGAATATTGAGTATTGTGTATTGAGGATTGAAGAATGAGGATTGAGGATTGAAGAATGAGGATTGAGGATTGAGGGTTGACCATTGAGGACGAGGACTGACGGTTGAGGATTGAGGATGGAGGATTGAGGATTGAGGATTGAGGATTGAGGATTGAGGATTGAGTATTGAAGATTGAGTATCGATGACTGAGGATTGAGGATTGAGGATTGAGGATTGAGGATTGAGGATTGAAGATTGTGTATTGAGGATTGAAGATTGGGGATTGAGGATTGAGGATTGAGGATGGAGGCTGAGGTCTGAGGGTTGAGGATTGAGGTTTGAGTATTGAATCCTGAGAATTCAGGATATTCTATTGAGTATTGAGAATTGAGGATTGATTGTTGAGGACTGAGGGCTGAAGATTGAGGATTCAGGATTGAGGATTCAGGGTTGATGGTTGAGGACTGAGGATTGAGGATTGAGGATTGAGGATTGAGGATTGAGAATTGAAGATTGAGGATTGAGGATTGAGGGTTGTGGATTGAGGACGAGGACTGAGGGTTGAGTATTGATGTTTGAGGTCTGAGGATTGAGGATTGAGGATTGAAGATTGAGGACTGGGGAGTGAGGATTGGAGATTGAGGATTAAGGATTGAAGATTGGGGATTGACGATCTAGGATTGGAGATTGATTATAGAGGATTGAAGATTGAGGATTGAGGATTGAGGATTGATAATTGAGAATTGAGGATGAGGACTGAGGGTTGACGATTGAGGCTTGAGGATTGAGGATTGAGGGTTGAGGATTGAGGATTGAAGATTGTGTATTGAGGATTGAAGATTGGGGATTGAGGATTGAGGATTGAGGATGGAGGATTGAGTATTGAAGATTGAGTATTGATGGCTGAGGATTGAGGATTGAGTATTGAGGATTGAGGATTGAGCATTGCAGATTGAGTATTGAGTATTGAAATCTGTGAATTGATGATATTCTATTGAGGATTGAGGATTGACAACTGATTGTTGAGGACTGAGGGCTGAAGCTTGAGGATTCAGGATTGAGGATTCAGGATTGAGGATTCAGGATTGAGGTTTGAGGAGAGAGGATTGAGGATTGAGGATTGAGGATTGAGGATTGAGGATTGAGGATTGAGGATTGAGGATTGAGGATTGAGGATTGAGGATTGAGGATTGACGATTGAGGATTGAGGATTGAAGATTGAGGTGTGAGGATTGAGGATTGAGGATTCAGGATTGAGGTTTGAGGAGAGAGGATTGAGGATTGAGGACGAGGACTGAGGGTTGAGTATTGATGTTTGAGGTCTGTGGATTGAGGATTGAGGATTGAGGATTGACGCTTGAGGATTGAGGATTGAGGATGGAGGATTGAAGAGAGAGGACTGAGTATTGAGGATTGAGTGTTGCGGATTGATGTTTGAGGATTGAGATTTGATTATTGAATTTTGCGGATTGAGTATTGAACCATGTAGAATTCAGGATATTCTATTGAGTATTAAGAATTGAGGGTTGATGATTGAGTATTGAGGATTGATGTTTGAGGCTTGAGTGTTGAATATTGAGGATTGAGGTTTGAGGTTTTAGAATTGAGGATTGAGGATTGAGGATTGAATATTGAGTATTGTGTATTGAGGATTGAAGAATGAGGATTGAGGATTGAAGAATGAGGATTGAGGATTGAGGGTTGACGATTGAGGACGAGGACTGACGGTTGAGGATTGAGGTTTGAGGGTTGAGGATTGTGGATTAAGGACTGAGGATTGAGGATTGAGGATTGAGCATTGAGGATTGAAGATTGAGGACTGGGGAATGAGGATTGAAGGTTGAGGATTAAGGATTGAAGATTGGGGACTGAGGATCTAGGATTGGAGATTGATTATTGAGGATTGAAGATTGAGGATTGAGGATTGAGGATTGAGAATTGAGAATTGAGGATGAGGACTGAGGGTTGAGGATTGAGGTTTGAGGGTTGAGGATTGAGGATTGAAGATTGTGGATTGAGGATTGAGGATTGAGGATTGAGGATTGGGTATTGAAGATTGAGTATTGATGACTGAGGATTGAGGATTGAGGATTGAGGATTGAGGATTGAGGTTGAGGGCTGAGGGTTGAGGATTGAGGTTTGAGGACTGGGAACTGAGGATTGAGGATTGAGAATTGAGGATTGAGGATTGAGGATTGAAGATTGAGGATTGGGTATTGAGGATTGAAGAATGATGATTGAGGATTGAGGATTGAGGATTGAGGTTTGAGGATTGAGTATTGAGGACAGAGGATTGAGGATTGAGGATTGAATATTCAGTATTGAGCATTGAAGGTTGAGGATTGAGGATTGAGTATTGAAGATTGAGGACTGAGTGATGTGGGTTGAGTGATGAGAATTGATGTTTGTGGATTGAGATTTGATGATTGAAGAATGGGGATTGAGTATTGAAAACTGTGAATTGAGGATGTTCTATTGAGGGTAGAGGATGGACAATTGATTGTTGAAGACTGACGGCGGAAGATTGAGGATTCAGGATTGAGAATTCCGGATTGAGGTTTGAGGACTGAGTATTGAGTGTTGAGGATTGAGGATTGAGGATTGACGCTTGAGGATTGAGGATTGAGGATGGAGGATTGAAGAGAGAGGACTGAGTATTGAGGATTGAGTGTTGAGGATTGATGTTTGAGGATTGAGATTTGATTATTGAATTTTGCGGATTGAGTAATGAACCATGTAGAATTCAGGATATTCTATTGAGTATTAAGAATTGAGGGTTGATGATTGAGTATTGAGGATTGATGTTTGAGGCTTGAGTGTTGAATATTGAGGATTGAGGTTTGAGGATTTAGAATTGAGGATTGAGGATTGAGGATTGAATATTGAGTATTGTGTATTGAGGATTGAAGAATGAGGATTGAGGATTGAGGGTTGACGATTGAGGACGAGGACTGACGGTTGAGGATTGAGGTTTGAGGGTTGAGGATTGAGGATTAAGGACTGAGGATTGAGGATTGAGGATTGAGCATTGAGGATTGAAGATTGAGGACTGGGGAATGAGGATTGAAGGTTGAGGATTAAGGATTGAAGATTGGGGACTGAGGATCTAGGATTGGAGATTGATTATTGAGGATTGAAGATTGAGGATTGAGGATTGAGGATTGAGAATTGAGAATTGAGGATGAGGACTGAGGGTTGAGGATTGAGGTTTGAGGGTTGAGGATTGAGGATTGAAGATTGTGGATTGAGGATTGAGGATTGAGGATTGAGGATTGAGTATTGAAGATTGAGTATTGATGACTGAGGATTGAGGATTGAGGATTGAGGATTGAGGATTGAGGATTGAGCATTGAAGATTGAGTATTGAGGATTGAGTATTGGGGATTGAGTACTGAGGATTGAGGATGGAGGATGAGGGCTGAGGGTTGAGGATTGAGGTTTGAGTATTGAATCCTGAGAATTCAGGATATTCTATTGAGTATTGAGAATTGAGGATTGAGGATTGAGCATTGAGGATTGAGGATTGAGGACTGAGGTTTGAGGATTGAAGATTGAGTATAGATGATTGAAGATTGAGGGTTGAGGATTGAGTGTTGAGGATTGAGAACGAGGGCTGACGATTGAGGGTTGAGGTTTGAGGATTGAGGATTGTGGATTGAGGACTGAGGATTGAGGATTGAGGATTGAGCATTGAGGACTAAAGATTGAGTATTGAGGATTGAAAATTGAGGTTTGAGGATTGAGGATTGAGTGTTGAAGATTGAGTATTGATGACTGAGGATTGAGAATTGAGTATTGAGGATTGAGGATTGAAGATTGAGGATTGGCTGTTGAGGATTGAACATTGAGTATTGAGGATTGAGGATTGAGGATTGAGGAATGAGGATTGAGGATTGAGGACTGAGGATTGAGGATTGAAGATTGAGTATAGATGATTGAAGATTGAGGATTGAGTATTGAGTGTTGAGGATTGAGAACGAGGGCTGACGATTGAGGATTGAGGTTTGAGGATTGAGGATTGTGGATTGAGGACTGAGGATTGAGGATTGTGGATTGAGGATTGAGGACTGAGGATTGAGGATTGAGTATTGAAGATTGAGCATTGATGACTGAGGATTGAGGATTGAGGATTGAGGATTGAGGATTGAGCATTGAAGATTGAGTATTGAGGATTGAGGATTGGGGATTGAGGATTGAGGATTGAGAATGGAGGATGAGGGCTGAGGATTGAGGTTTGAGTATTGAATCCTGAGAATTCAGGATATTCTATTGAGTATTGAGAATTGAGGATTGAGGGTTGAGCATTGAGGATTGAGGATTGAGGATTGAGGATTGAAGATTGAGTATCGAGGAATGAAGATTGAGGACTGAGGATTGAGGATTGAGAATTGAGGATTGAGGATTGAGGATTGAAGACTGAGGATTGGGTATTGAGGATTGAAGAATGAGGATTGAGGATTGAGGATTGAGGATTGAGGATTGAGGATTGAAGATTGAGGATTGCAGATTGAGGATTGAGTATTGAATATTGAGTATTGAGGATTGAAGATTGAGCATTGAGGATTGAGTGTTGACGATTGAGGACGAGGACTGACGGTTGAGGATTGAGGTTAAAGGGTTGAGGATTGAGGATTGAGGACTGAGGATTGAGGATTGTGGTTGGGGCATTGAGGATTGAAGATTGAGGACTGGGGATTGAGGATTGAAGATTGAGGATTAAGGATTGAGGATTGGGGATTGAGGATCTAGGATTGGAGATTGATTATTGAGGATTGAAGATTGAGGATTGAGGATTGAGTATTGAGAATTGAGAATTGAGGCTGAGGACTGAGGGTTGAGGTTTGAGGTTTGAGGAACGAGGATTGAGGATTGAGGATTGTGGACTGAGGATTGAAGATTGAGTATTGAGGATTGAAGATTGAGGATTGAGAATTGAGGATTGAGGATCGAGGATTGAGGTTGAGGGCTGAGGGTTGAGGATTGAGGATTGAGGTTTGAGGATTGAGTATTGAGGATAGAGAATTGAGGATTGAGGATTGAAGATTGAGTATTGAGCATTGAAGATTGAGGATTGAGGATTGAGGATTGAAGATTGAGGACTGAGTGTTGTGGGTTGAGTGATGAGAATTGATGTTTGTGGATTGAGATTTGATGATTGAAGAATGGGGATTGAGTATTGAAAACTGTGAATTGAGGATGTTCTATTGAGGATTGAGGATGGACAATTGATTGTTGAAGACTGACGGCTGAAGATTGAGGATTCAGGATTGAGGATTCCGGATTGAGGTTTGAGGACTGAGTATTGAGGGTTGAGGATTGAGGATTGAGGATTGACGCTTGAGGATTGAGGATTGACGCTTGAGGATTGAGGATTGAGGATGGAGGATTGAAGAGACAGGACTGTGTATTGAGGATTGAGTGTTGAGGATTGATGTTTGAGGATTGAGATTTGATTATTGAATTGTGCGGATTGAGTATTGAACCATGAGAATTCACGATATTCTACTGAGTATTGAGAATTGAGGATTGATGGTTGAGCATTGAGGGTTGATGGTTGACGGTTGTGTGTTCAATATTGAGGATTGAGGATTGAGGATTGAGGATTAAGGATTGAGGGTTGAGGATTGAGTATTGATGATGGAAGATTGAGGATTGAGGATTGAGGTTTGAGTACTGAGGACGAGGACTGACGGTTGAGGATTGCGGAAGGAGGATTGAGGATTGAGGATTGAGGACAGAGGATTGAGGATTGAGGATTGAGGTTTGAGCATTGAGGATTGAAGATTGAGGACTGGGGAATGCGGATTGAAGGTTGAGGATTTAGGATTGAATATTGGGGATTGAGGATCTAGGATTGGAGATTGATTATTGAGGATTGAAGATTGAGGATTGTGGATTGAGGATTGAGAATTGAGAATTGAGGATGAGGACTGAGGGTTGAGGATTGAGGTTTGAGGAATGAGGATTGAGGGTTGAGGATTGTGGATTGAGGATTGAGGATTGAGGATTGAGGATTGAGTGCTGAAGATTGAGAATTGATGACTGAGGATTGAGGATTGAGGATTGAGGATTGAGGATTGAGCATTGAAGATTGAGTATTGAGGATTGAGGATTGTGGATTGAGTACTGAGTATTGAGGATGGAGGATGAGGGCTGAGGGTTGAGGATTGAGGTTTGAGTTTTGAATCCTGAGAATTCAGGATATTCTATTGAGTATTGAGAATTGCGGATTGAGGATTGAGCATTGAGAATTGAGGATTGAGGACTGAGGATTGAGGATTGAAGATTGAGTATAGATGATTGAAGATTGAGGATTGAGGATTGAGTGTTGAGGATTGAGAACGAGGGCTGACGATTGAGGGTTGTGGTTTGAGGATTGAGGATTGCGGATTGAGGATTGAGGATTGAAGATTGAGGATTGGCTGTTGACGATTGAACATTGAGTATTGAGGATTGAGGATTGAGGATTGAAGGTTGAATATTGATGAATGAAGATTGAGGATTGAGCATTGAGGGTTGTGGATTGAGGACGAGGACTGAGGGTTGAGTGTTGATGCCTGACGTCTGAGGATTGGGGATTGAGGATTGCAAACTGAGGATTGAGGATTGAGGATTGAAGATTGAGGATTGGGTATTGAGGATTGCAGAATGAGGATTGAGGAATGAGGATTGGGGATTGAGTATTGAGGATTGAGGATTGAAGATTGACTATTGAGGATTGAATATTGAGGATTGAGGATTGAGGATTGAGGTCTGAGGATTGAGGATTGAGGATTGAGCATTGAGGATTGAAGATTGAGGACTGGGGAATGAGGATTGGAGATTGAGGATTAAGGATTGAAGATTGGGGATTGAGGATCTAGGATTGGAGATTGATTATAGAGGATTGAAGATTGAGGACTGAGGATTGAGGATTGAGGATTGAGGATTGAGGATTGAGGATGAGGGCTGAAGGTTGAGGATTGAGGTTTGAGGACTGAGGACTGAGGATTGAGGATTGAGAATTGAGGATTGAGGACTGAGGATTGAACACTGAGGATTGGGTATTGAGGATTGAAGAATGAGGATTGAGGATTGAGGATTGAGGATTGAGTATTGAGGATTGAAGATTGAGGATTGAAGATTGAGGATTGAGTATTGAATATTGAGTATTGAGGATTGAAGATTGAGCATTGAGGATTGAGTGTTGACGATTGAGGACGAGGACTGACGGTTGAAGATTGAGGTTAGAGGGTTGAGGATTGAGGATTGAGGACTGAGGATTGAGGATTGAGGTTTGGGCATTGAGGATTGAAGATTGAGGACTGGGGATTGAGGATTGAAGATTGAGGATTAAGGATTGAGGATTGGGTATTGAGGACCTAGGATTGGAGATTGAATATTGAGGATTAAGGATTGAGGATTGAGAATTGAGAATTGAGGATGGGGACTGAGGGTTGAGGTTTGAGGATTGAGGAACGAGGATTGAGGATTGAGGATTGAGGACTGAGGATTGACGATTGAGTATTGAAGATTGAGGATTGATTACCGAGGATTGAGGATTGAGGATTGAGGATTGAGGATTGAGGACTAAAGATTGAGTATTGAGGATTGAAAATTGAGGTTTGAGGATTGAGGATTGAGGATTTTGGGTTGAGGATTGAGGATTGAAGATTGAGGATTGATGACTGAGGATTGAGGATTGAGATTTGAGGATTGAAGATTGTGTGTTGAGGATTGAAGATTGGGGATTGAGGATTGAGGATTGAGGATGGAGGATTGAGTGTTGAAGATTGAGTATTGATGACTGAGGATTGAGGATTGAGTATTGAGGATTGAGGATTGAAGATTGAGGATTGGCTGTTGAGGATTGAACATTGAGTATTGAGGATTGAGGATTGAGGATTGAGGAATGAGGATTCAGGATTGAGGACTGAGGATTGAGGATTGAAGATTGAGTATAGATGATTGAAGATTGAGGATTGAGTATTGAGTGTTGAGGATTGAGAACGAGGGCTGACTATTGAGGATTGAGGTTTGAGGATTGAGGATTGTGGATTGAGGACTGAGGATTGAGGATTGAGGATTGAGCTTTGAGGACTAAAGATTGAGTATTGAGGATTGAAAATTGAGGTTTGAGGATTGAGGATTGAGGATTGTGGATTGAAGATTGAGGATTGGGTATTGAGGATTGAAGAATGAGGATTGAGGATTGAGGATTGAGGATTGAGTATTGAAGATTGAGGAGTGGCTGAAGAGGATTGAACATTGAGTATTGAGGATTGAGGATTGAGGATTGAGGATTGAAGGTTGAATATTGATGAATGAAGATTGAGGATTGAGCATTGATGGTTGTGGATTGAGGACGAGGACTGAGGGTTGAGTGTTGATGCCTGACGTCTGTGGATTGAGGATTGAGGATTGCGAACTGAGGATTCAGGATTGAGTACTGAAGATTGAGTATTGATGACTGAGGATTGAGGATTGAGGATTGAGGATTGAAGATTGTGTATTGAGGATTGAAGATTGGGGATTGAGTATTGAGGATTGAGGATGGAGGATTGAGTATTGAAGATTGAGTTTTGATGACTGAGGATTGAGGATTGAGTATTGAGGATTGAGGATTGAGCATTGCAGATTGAGTATTGAGTTTTGAAATCTGTGAATTGATGATATTCTATTGAGGATTGAGGATTGACAACTGATTGTTGAGGACTGAGGGCTGAAGCTTGAGGGTTCAGGATTGAGGATTCAGGATTGAGGTTTGAGAAGAGAGGATTGAGGATTGAGGATTGAGGATTGAGGATTGAGGATTGAGGATTGAGGATTGAATATTGAGGATTGGCTGTTGAGGATTGAACATTGAGGATTGAGGATTGAGGATTCAGGATTGAGGATTGAAGGTTGAATATTGATGAATGAAGATTGAGGATTGAGGATTGAGGGTTGTGGATTGAGGACTAGGACTGAGGGTTGAGTGTTGATGCCTGACGTCTGAGGATTGAGGATTGAGGATTGCGAACTGAGGATTGAGGATTGAGGATTGAAGATTGAGGATTGGGTATTGAGGATTGAAGAATGAGGATTGAGGAATGAGGATTGGGGTTAAGTATTGAGGATTGAGGATTGAAGATTGAGTATTGAGGATTGAATATTGAGGATTGAGGATTGAGGATTGAGGATTGAGGGTTGAAGATTGGGTATTGAGGATTGAAGATTGAGGATTGAGGATTGAGGGTTGGGGATTGAGGATTGAGGATTGAGGATTGAGGATTGAGGATTGAGGATTGAGGATTGAGGATTGAAGTTTGAGGTGTGAGGATTGAGGATTGAGGATTCAGGATTGAGGTTTGAGGAGAGAGGATTGAGGATTGAGGACGAGGACTGAGGGTTGAGTATTGATGTTTGAGGTCTGTGGATAGAGGATTGAGGATTGAGAATTGAGGATTGAGGGTTGAGGATTGAAGATTGAGGATTGGGTATTGAGGATTGAAGAATGAGGATTGAGGATTGAGGATCGAGGATTGAGGATTGAGGATTGAGTATTGAGGATAGAGAATTGAGGATTGAGGATTGAAGATTGAGTATTGATGATAGAAGATTGAGGATTGAGGATTGAGGTTTGGGTACTGAGGACGAGGACTGACGGTTGAGGATTGAGGATGGAGGATTGAGGATTGAGGATTGAGGTTTGAGGATTGAGTATTGAGGATAGAGAATTGAGGATTGAGGATTGAAGATTGAGTATTGATGATAGAAGGTTGAGGATTGAGGATTGAGGTTTGAGTACTGAGGACGAGGACTGACGGTTGAGGCTTGAGGATGGAGGATTGAGGATTGAGGATTGAGGATTGAGCATTGAGGATTGAGGATTGAGGACTGAGGATTGAGGATTGAAGATTGAGGACTGAGGATTGAGCATTGAGGATTGAGCATTCAGGACTAAAGATTGAGTATTGAGGATTGAAAATTGTGGTTTGAGGATTGAGGATTGAGGATTGAGGATTGAAGATTGAGGATTGGGTATTGAGGATTGATGAATGAGGATTGAGTATTGAGGATTGAGGATTGAGGATTGAAGATTGAGGATTGGCTGTTGAGGATTGAACATTGAGTATTGAGGATTGAGGATTGAGGATTGAGGATTGAAGGTTGAATATTGATGAATGAAGATTGAGGATTGAGCATTGAGGGTTGTGGATCGAGGACGAGGACTGAGGGTTGAGTGTTGATGCCTGACGTCTGAGGATTGAGGATTGAGGATTGCGAACTGAGGATTGAGGATTGAGGATTGAAGATTGAGGATTGGGTATTGAGGATAGAAGAATGAGGATTGAGGAATGAGGATTGGGGACTGAGTATTGAGGATTGAGGATTGAAGATTGAGTATTGAGGATTGAATATTGAGGAATGAGGATTGAGGATTCAGGACTGAGGGTTGAGGATTGAGGATTGAGCATTGGGGATTGAAGATTGAGGACTGGGGAATGAGGATTGGAGATTGAGGATTAAGGATTGAAGATTGGGGATTGAGGATCTAGGATTGGAGATCGATAATAGAGGATTGAAGATTGAGGATTGAGGATTGAGGATTGAGAATTGAGAATTGAGGATGAGGACTGAGGGTTGACGATTGAGGCTTGAGGAATGAGGATTGAGGGTTGAGGATTGAGGATTGAAGATTGAGGATTGAGGATTGAGGATTGAGTACTGAAGATTGAGTATTGATGACTGAGGATTGAGGATTGACGATTGAGCATTGAAGATTGTGTATTGAGGATTGAAGATTGGGGATTGAGGATTGAGGATTGAGGATGGAGGATGAGGGCTGAGGGTTGAGGATTGAGGTTTTAGTATTGAATCCTGAGAATTCAGGATATTCTGTTGAGTATTGAGAATTGAGGATTGATGGTTGAGGACTGAGGGCTGAAGATTGAGGATTCAGGATTGTGGATTCAGGATTCAGGGCTGAGGACTGAGGATTGAGGATTGAGGATTGAGGATTGAGGATTGAGGATTGAAGATTGAGGATTGAGGATTGAGGGTTGTGGATTGAGGACGAGGACTGAGGGTTGAGCATTGATGTTTGAGGTCTGAGGATTGAGGATTGAGGATTGAGAATTGAGGATTGATGATTGAGGATTGAAGATTGAGGATTGGGTATAGAGGATTGAAGAATGAGTATTGAGGATTGAGGATTGAGGATTGAGGATTGAGGATTGAGGATTGAGGATTGAGTATTGAGGATTGAGAATTGAGGATTGAGGATGGACAATTGATTGTTGAAGACTGACGGCTGAACATTGAGGATTCAGGATTGAGCATCCCGGATTGAGGTTTGAGGACTGAGAATTGAGGGTTGAGGATTGAGGATTGAGCATTGACGCGTGAGGATTGAGGATTGAGGATGGAGGATTGAAGAGAGAGAACTGAGTATTGAGGATTGAGTGATGAGGATTGATGGTTGAGGATTGAGATTTGATTATTGAATTTTGCGGATTGAGTATTGAACCATGAGAATTCAGGATATTCTATTGAGTATTGAGAATTGTGGATTGATGGTTGAGTATTGAGGGTTGATGGTTGACGGTTGTGTGTTCAATATTGAGGATTGAGGATTGAGGATTGAAGATTAAGGATTGAGGATTGAAGATTGAGTATTGATGATAGAAGATTGAGGATTGAGGATTGAGGTTTGAGTACTGCGGACGAGGACTGACGGTTGAGGATTGAGGTTGGAGGATTGAGGATTGAGGATTGAGGACTGAGGATTGAGGATTGAGGATTGAGCATTGAGGATTGAAGATTGAGGACTGGGGAATGAGGATTGAAGGTTGAGGATTAAGGATTGAAGATTGGGGATTGAGGATCTAGGATTGGAGATTGATTATTGAGGATTGAAGATTGAGGATTGTGGATTGAGTATTGAGAATTGAGAATTGAGGATGAGGACTGAGGGTTGAGGATTGAGGTTTGAGGAATGAGGATTGAGGGTTGAGGATTGTGCATTGAGGACTAAAGATTGAGTAATGAGGATTGAAAATTGAGGTTTGAGGATTGAGGATTGAGGATTGAGGATTGAAGATTTAGGATTGGGTATTGAGGATTGAAGAATGAGGATTGAGGATTGAGGATTGAGAATTGAAGATTCAGTATCGAGGAATGAAGATTGAGGACTGAGGATTGAGGATTGAGGATTGAGGACTGAGGATTGAGGATTGAGGATGAGGGCTGAAGGTTGAGGATTGAGGTTTGAGGACTGAGGACTGAGGATTGAGGATTGAGAATTGAGGATTGAGGATTGAGGATTGAAGACTGAGGATTGGGTATTGAGGATTGAAGAATGAGGATTGATGATTGAGGATTGAGGATTGAGGATTGAGGATTGAAGATTGAGGATTGAAGATTGAGGATTGAGTATTGAATATTGAGTATTGAGGATTGAAGATTGAGCATTGAGGATTGAGTGTCGACGATTGAGGACGAGGACTGACGGTTGAGGAATGAGGTTAGAGGGTTGAGGATTGAGGATTGAGGACTGAGGATTGAGGATTGAGGTTTGGGCATAGAGGATTGAAGATTGAGGACCGGGGATTGAGGATTGAAGATTGAGGATTAAAGATTGAGGATTGGGGATTGAGGATCTAGGATTGGACATTGATTATTGAGGATTGAAGATTGAGGATTGAGGATTGAGGATTCAGAATTGAGAATTGAGAATGAGGACTGAGGGTTGAGGTTTGAGGTTTGAGGAACGACGATTGAGGATTGAGGATTGAGGACTGAGGACTGACGATTGAGTATTGAAGATTGAGGATTGATTACCGAGGATTGAGGATTGAGGATTGAGGATTGAGGATTGAGGATTGAAGAATCAGTATTGAGGATTGAAGATTGAGAATTGAGGATTGAGGATTGAACATTGAGGACTGAGCGTTCAGGGTTGAGTGATGAGAATTGATGTATATGGATAGAGATTTGACGATTGCAGATTGAGTATTGAGTATTGAAAACTGTGAATTGAGTATATTCTATTGGGGACAGAGGATTGACAACTGATTGTTGAGGACTGAGGGCTGAAGACTGAGGATGCAGGATTGAGGATTCCGAACTGAGGTTTGAGGACTGAGGATTGAGGATTGAAGAATAAGGATTGAGGATTGAGGATTGAGGACTGAAGATTGCAGTTTGAGTATTGAGGATTGAAGATTGAGGATTGAGGATTGAGGATTGAGGATTGAGGATTGAAGATTGAGTATTGAGGATTGAAGACTGACGATTGAGGATTGAGGATTGAGGATTGACGATTGAAGATTGAAGATTCTGGATTGAAGATTGAGTATTGAGGATTGAAAATTGAGGACTGAGGATTGAGGATTGAGGATTGAGGATTGAGGATTGAGGATTGAGGATTGAGGATTGAAGATTCAGTATTGAGGATTGAAGATTGAGAATTGAGGATTGAGGATTGAACATTGAGGACTGAGTGTTGAGGGTTGAGTGATGAGAAATGATGTTTGTGGATAGAGATTTGAAGATTGCAGATTGTGTATTGAGTATTGAAAACTGTGAATTGAGGATATTCTATTGAGGATTGAGGATTGGCAACTGATTGTTCAGGACTGATGGTTGAAGATTGAGAATTCAGTATTGGGGATTCGGAATTGAGGTTTGAGGACTGAGGATTGAGGATTGAAGATTGAGTTTTGAGGATTGAAAATTGGGGATTGAGGATTGAGGATTGAGGACTGGGAACTGAGGATTGAGGATTGAGAATTGAGGATTGAAGATTGAGGACTGAGTGTTGTGGGTTGAGTGATGAGAATTGATGTTTGTGGATTGAGATTTGATGATTAAAGAATGGGGATTGAGTATTGAAAACTGTGAATTGAGGATGTTCTATTGAGGATTGAGGATGGACAATTGTTTGTTGAAGACTTACGGCTGAAGATTGAGGATTCAGGATTGAGGATTCCGGATTGAGGTTTGAGGACTGAGTATTGAGGGTTGAGGATTGAGGACTGAGGATAGACGCTTGAGGATTGAGGATTGAGGATGGAGGATTGAAGAGAGAGGACTGAGTATTGAGGATTGACTGTTGAGGACTGATGTTTGAGGTTTGAGATTTGATTATTGAATTTTGCGGATTGAGTATTGAACCATGAGAATTCAGGATATTCTATTGAGTATTGAGAATTGAGGATTGACGGTTGAGTATTGAGGGTTGATGGTTGACGGTTGTGTGTTCAATATTGAGGATTGAGGATTGAGGATTGAGGATTAAGGATTGAGGATTGAAGATTGAGTATAGATGATAGAAGATTGAGGATTGAGGATTGAGGTTTGAGTACTGAGGACGAGGACTGACGGTTGAGGATTGAGGATGGAGGATTGAGGATTGAGGATTGAGGACTGAGGATTGAGGATTGAGGATTGAGGATTGAGCATTGAGGATTGAGGATTGAGGATTGAGGATTGAGGTTGAGGGCTGAGGGTTGAGGATTGAGGTTTGAGGACTGGGAACTGAGGATTGAGGATTGAGGGTTGAGGATTGAAGATTGAGGATTGGGTATTGAGGATTGAAGAATGATGATTGAGGATTGCGAACTGAGGATTGAGGATTGAGGATTGAAGATTGAGGATTGGGTATTGAAGATTGAAGAATGAGGATTGTGGAATGAGGATTGGGGATTGAGTATAGATGATTGAAGATTGAGGGTTGAGGATTGTGTGTTGAGGATTGAGAACGAGGGCTGACGATTGAGGTTTGCGGATTGAGGATTGAGGATTGTGGGTTGAGGATTGAAGATTGAGCATTGAAGATTGAGTATTGAGGATTGAGGTTTGAGGATTGAGGATTGAAGATTGTGTATTGAGGATTGAAGATTGGGGATTGAGGATTGAGGATTGAGGATTGAGGATTGAGGATTGAGGATTGAGGATTGAGGTTTGAGTACTGAGGACGAGGACTGACGGTTGAGGATTGAGGATGGAGGATTGAGGATTGAGGATTGAGGATTGAGGATTGAGGATTGAGTATTGAAGATTGAGTATCGATGACTGAGTATTGATGACTGAGGATTGAGGATTGAGGATTGAGGATTGAAGATTGAGCATTGAAGATTGAGTATTGAGGATTGAGGATTTGGGATTGAGTACTGAGGATTGAGGATGGAGGATGAGGTCTGAGGGTTGAGGATTGAGGTTTGAGTATTGAATCCTGAGAATTGAGGATATTCTATTGAGTATTGAGAATTGAGGATTGAGGATTGAGCATTGAGGATTGAGGATTGAGGACTGAGGATTGAGGATTGAAGATTGAGGACTGAGGATTGAGCATTGAGGATTGAGCATTCAGGACTAAAGATTGAGTATTGAGGATTGAAAATTGTGGTTGGAGGATTGAGGATTGAGGATTGAGGATTGAAGATTGAGGATTGGGTATTGAGGATTGAAGAATGAGGATTGAGGATTGAGGATTGAGGATTGAGGATTGAAGATTGAGGATTGGCTGTTGAGGATTGAACATTGAGTATTGAGGATTGAGGATTGAGGATTGAGGATTGAAGGTTGAATATTGATGAATGAAGATTGAGGATTGAGCATTGAGGGTTGTGGATCGAGGACGAGGACTGAGGGTTGAGTGTTGATGCCTGACGTCTGAGGATTGAGGATTGAGGATTGCGAACTGAGGATTGAGGATTGAGGATTGAAGATTGAGGATTGGGTATTGAGGATAGAAGAATGAGGATTGAGGAATGAGGATTGGGGACTGAGTATTGAGGATTGAGGATTGAAGATTGAGTATTGAGGATTGAGGATTGAGGATTGAGCATTGGGGATTGAAGATTGAGGACTGGGGAATGAGGATTGGAGATTGAGGATTAAGGATTGAAGATTGGGGATTGAGGATCTAGGATTGGAGATCGATTATAGAGGATTGAAGATTGAGGATTGAGGATTGAGGATTGAGAATTGAGAATTCAGGATGAGGACTGAGGGTTGACGATTGAGGCTTGAGGAATGAGGATTGAGGGTTGAGGATTGAGGATTGAAGATTGAGGATTGAAGATTGAGGATTGGGTATAGAGGATTGAAGAATGAGTATTGAGGATTGAGGATTGAGGATTGAGGATTGAGGATTGAGGATTGAGTATTGAGGATTGAGAATTGAGGATTGAGGATTGAAGATTGAGGATTGAGGATTGTGGATTGAAGATTGAGGACTGATTGCTGAGGGCTGAGTGATGAGAATTAATGTTTGTGGATTGAGATTTGAAGATTGAAGAATGGGGATTGAGTATTGAAAACTGTGCATTGAGGATGTTCTATTGAGGATTGAGGATGGACAATTGATTGTTGAAAACTGACGGCTGAAGATTGAGGATTCAGGATTGAGCATCCCGGATTGAGGTTTGAGGACTGAGAATTGAGGGTTGAGGATTGAGGATTGAGCATTGACGCGTGAGGATTGAGGATTGAGGATGGAGGATTGAAGAGAGAGGACTGAGTATTGAGGATTGAGTGATGAGGATTGATGGTTGAGGATTGAGGTTTGATTATTGAATTTTGCGGATTGAGTATTGAACCATGAGAATTCAGGATATTCTATTGAGTATTGAGAATTGTGGATTGATGGTGGAGTATTGAGGGTTGATGGTTGACGGTTGTGTGTTCAATATTGAGGATTGAGGATTGAGGATTGAAGATTAAGGATTGAGGATTGAAGATTGAGTATTGATGATAGAAGATTGAGGATTGAGGATTGAGGTTTGAGTACTGCGGACGAGGACTGACGGTTGAGGATTGAGGTTGGAGGATTGAGAATTGAGGATTGAGGACTGAGGATTGAGGATTGAGGATTGAGCATTGAGGATTGAAGATTGAGGACTGGGGAATGAGGATTGAAGGTTGAGGATTAAGGATTGAAGATTGGGGATTGAGGATCTAGGATTGGAGATTGATTATTGAGGATTGAAGATTGAGGATTGTGGATTGAGTATTGAGAATTGAGAATTGAGGATGAGGACTGAGGGTTGAGGATTGAGGTTTGAGGAATGAGGATTGAGGGTTGAGGATTGTGCATTGAGGACTAAAGATTGAGTAATGAGGATTGAAAATTGAGGTTTGAGGATTGAGGATTGAGGATTGAGGATTCAAGATTTAGGATTGTGTATTGAGGATTGAAGAATGAGGATTGAGGATTGAGGATTGAGGATGGAGGATGAGGGCTGAGGGTTGAGGATTGAGGTTTGAGTATTGAATCCTGAGAATTCAGGATATTCTATTGAGTATTGAGAATTGAGGATTGAGGATTGAGCATTGAGGATTGAGGATTGAGGATTGAGGATTGAAGATTCAGTATCGAGGAATGAAGATTGAGGACTGAGGATTGAGGATTGAGGATTGAGGATTGAGGATTGAGGATTGAGGATGAGGGCTGAATGTTGAGGATTGAGGTTTGAGGACTGAGGACTGAGGATTGAGGATTGAGAATTGAGGATTGAGGATTGAGGATGGAGGATTGAGGATTCAGGATTGAGGACTGAGGATTGAGGATTGAGGATTGAGGATTGAGCATTGAGGATTGAGGATTGAGGATTGAGGATTGAGGTTGAGGGCTGAGGGTTGAGGATTGAGGTTTGAGGACTGGGAACTGAGGATTGAGGATTGAGAGTTGAGGATTGAGGGTTGAGGATTGAAGATTGAGAATTGGGTATTGAGGATTGAAGAATGATGATTGAGGATTGCGAACTGAGGATTGAGGATTGAGGATTGAAGATTGAGGATTGGGTATTGAGGATTGAAGAATGAGGATTGTGGAATGAGGATTGGGGATTGAGTATTGAGGATTGAGGATTGAAGATTGAGTATTGAGGATTGAATATTGAGGATTGAGGGATGAGGATTGAGGATTGAGGATGCAGGATTGAGAATTGAAGATTGAGTATTGATGACCGAGGATTGAGGATTGAAGGTTGAATATTGATGAATGAAGATTGAGGATTGAGGATTGAGGGTTGTGGATTGAGGACTAGGACTGAGGGTTGAGTGCTGATGCCTGACGTCTGAGGATTGAGGATTGAGGATTGCGAACTGAGGATTGATGATTGAGGATTGAAGATTGAGGATTGGGTATTGAGGATTGAAGAATGAGGATTGAGGAATGAGGATTGGGGATTGAGTATTGAGGACTGACGATTGAAGATTGAGTATTGAGGATTGAAGATTGAGGATTGAGGATTGAGGATTGAGGATTGAGGATTGAGGATTGAGGATTGAGGATTGAGGACGGAGGATTGAAGGTTGAGTATTGAGGATTGAAGATCGAGTTTTGAGGTTTGAGGACTGAGGATTGAGGACTGAGTATTGAGGATTGAGGATTGAGGATTGAGGATTGAGGATTGAAGATTGAGGATTCGGTATTGCGGATTGAACATTGAGGATTGAGGATTGAGGATTGAGGATTGAGGATTGAGGACTGAAGATCGAATATTGATGATTGAAGATTGAGGATTGAGGATTGATTGTTGTGGATTGAGGACGAGGACTGAGGGTTGAGTATTGATGTTTAAGGTCTGAGGATTGAGGATTAAGGATTGAGAATTGAGGATTGAGGATTGAGGATAGAAGGTTGAGGATTGTGTATTGAGGATTGAAGAATGAGGATTGAGGATTGAGGATTGAGGATTGAGGATTGAAGACTGAGTATTGATGATTGAAGGTTGAGGATTGAGGATTGAAGATTGAGTATTGAGGATTGAGGATTGAAGATTGAGGATTGGGGATTGAGTATCGACGATTGAGTATTGAGTATTGAGGATTGAGTATTGAGTATTGAGGATTGAGATTTGAGGATTGATTATTGAAGATTGAGTATTAAGGATTGAAGATTGAGGATTGAGGATTGAGTATTGAGGATTGAGGGTGAGAGCTGATGGTTGAGGGTTGAGGTTTAAGAACTGAGGACTGAGGATTGAGCATTGAGAATTGAGGATTGATGATTGAGGATTGAAGATTGAGGAATGGGTATTGAGGATTGAAGAATGAGGATTGAGTATTGAGGATTGAGGATTCAGGATTGAAGATTGAGGATTGAGAATTGAGGATCGAGGATTGAATATTGAGTATTGAGGATTGAAGATTGAGGATTGAGGATTGAGTGTTGAGTATTGAGGACGAGGACTGACGGTTGAGGATTGATGTTTGAGGATTGAGGATTGAGGATTGAGGACTGAGGATTGAGGATTGAGGATTGAGGATTGAAGACTGAGTACTGATGATTGAAGGTTGAGGATTGAGGATTGATGATTGAGGGTTGAGGATTGAGGATTGAGGATTGAAGATTGAGTATTGAGGATTGAAGATTGAGGATTGAGGATTGAAGATTGAGGATTGAGGATTGAGGATTGAGTATTCAGGATTGAGGATGAGGGATGATGGTTGAGGATTGAGGTTTGAGAACTGAGGACTGAGGATTGAGCATTGAGAATTGAGGATTGAGGATTGAGGATTGAAGATTGAGGATTGGGTATTGAGGATTGAAGGATGAGGATTGAGGATTGAGGATTGAGGATTGAGGATTGAAGATTGAGTATTGAGGATTGAAGCCTGACGATTGAGGATTGTGGATTGAGGATTGAGGATTGAGGATTGAGGACGGAGGATTGAATATTGAGTATTGAGGATTGAAGATCGAGTTTTGGGGTTTGAGGACTGAGGATTGAGGACTGAGTATTGAGGATTGAGGATTGAGGATTGAGGATTGAGGATTGAAGATTGAGGATTCGGTATTGCGGATTGAACATTGAGGATTGAGGATTGAGGATTGAGGATTGAGGGTTGAGGACTGAAGATCGAATATTGATGATTGAAGATTGAGGATTGAGGATTGATTGTTGTGGATTGAGGACGAGGACTGAGGGTTGAGTACTGATGTTTATGGTCTGAGGATTGAGGATTAAGGGTTGAGAATTGAGGATTGAGGATTGAGGATAGAAGGTTGAGGATTGTGTATTGATGATTGAAGAATGAGGATTGAGGATTGAGGATTGAGGATTGAGGATTGAAGACTGAGTATTGATGATTGAAGGTTGAGGATTGAGGATTGATGATTGAGGGTTGAGGATTGAGGATTGAGGATTCAAGATTGAGTATTGAGGATTGAAGATTGAGGATTGAGGATTGAGGATTGAAGATTGAGGATTGGGGATTGAGTACCGACGATTGAGCATTGAGTATTGAGGATTGAGTATTGAGTATTGAGGATTGAGAATTGAGGATTGAGGATTGAGGAATGGGTATTGAGGATTGAAAATTGAGGATTGAGGATTGAGGATTGAGGATTGAGGATGAGGGCTGATGGTTGAGGGTTTAGGGTTGAGTATTGAATCCTGAGAATTCAGGATATTCTATTGATAATTGAGAATTGAGAATTGATAGCTGAGTATTGAGGATTGAGGATTGAGCATTGAAGATTGAATATTGATGATTGAAGATTGAGGATCGGGGATTGAGGGTTGTGGATTGAGGACGAGGACTGAGGGTTGAGTGTTGATGTTTGAGGTCTGAGGATTGAGGATTGAGGATTGAGAATTGAGAATTTAGGATTGAGGATTGAAGTTTGAGGATTGGGTGTTGAGGATTGAAGAGTGAGGGTTGAGGATTGAGGATTGAGGATTGAGGATTGAAGATTGAGTACTGAGGTTTGAGGATTGAGGATTGAGGATTGCAGATTGAGAATTGAGGATTGAAGATTGAGGGTTGAGGATTGAGGATTGTGGATTCAGCATTGAGGATTGAGGATTGAGGATTGAGGATTGAAGATTGAGTATTGAGGATTGAAGATTGAGGATTGAGGATTGAGGATTGAGGATTGAGGATTGAGGATTGAAGTATGAGGTTTGGGGATTGAGGATTGATTATTGAAGATTGAGTATTGACGATTGAAGATTGAGGATTGACGATTGAGTATTGAGGATTGGGGATGAGGGCTGGTGGTTGAGGGTTGAGGTTTGAGAACTGAGGAATGAGGGTTGAGCATTGAGAATTGAGGATTGAGGATTGAGGATTGAAGATTGAGGATTGAGGATTGAGTATTGAGGAATGAGGGTTAAGTGTTGATGTTTGAGTATTGAATCCTGAGAATTCAGGATATTCTGATGAGTATTGAGAATTGAGGGTTGATGCTTGAGTATTGAGGATTGAGGATTGAGGATTGAGGATTGAGTATTGAGGATTGAGGATTGAGGAGTGAAGATTGAATATTGATGATTGAAGATTGAGGATCGAGTATTGAGGGCTGTGGATTGAGGACGAGGACTGAGGGTTGAGTATTGATGTTTGAGGTCTGAGGATTGATGATTGAGTATTGAGGATTGAGAATTGAGGATTGAGGATTGAGGATTGAAGATTGAGTATTGGGTGTTGCGGATTGAAGAATGAGGATTGAGGATTGAGGATTGAGGATTGAGGATAGAAGGTTGAGTATTGAGGATTGAAGATTGAAGATTGAGGTCTGAGGATTGAGGATTGAGGATTGAAGATTGAGGATTGGGTGTTGAGGATCGAAGACTGAGGATTGAGGGCTGAGGATTGTGGACTGAGGATTGAAGATTGAGGATTGGGTATTGAGGATTGAAGAATGAGGATTGAGGGTTGAGGATTGAGGATCGAGGATTGCAGATTGAGTATTGAGGATGGAAGATTGAGGGTTGTGGATTGAGGATTGAGGATTGAGCATTGAGGATTGAGGATTGAGGATTGAGGATTGAGGATTGAAGATTAGGTATTGAGGAATGAAGATTGAGGATTGAGGATTGAGTATTGAGGATTGAGGACTGACAGTTGAGTATTGAGGACTGAAGGTTGAGGATTGAAGATTGAGTATTGAGGATTCAGAATTGAGGTTTGAGGACTGAGGATTGGAGCCTGACCATAGAGGATTGAGGATTGAGGATTGCGGATTGAGGACGGAGGATTGAAGATTGAGTATTGAGGATTGAAGATTGAGTTTTGAGGATTGAGGACTGAGGATTGAGGATTGAGTATTGAGGATTGAGGATTGAGGGTTGAGGATTGTGGATTGAAGATTGAGGATTGGGTATTGCGGATTGAACATTGAGGATTGAGGATTGAGGATTGAGGATTGAGGATTGAGGACTGAAGATTGAATATTGATGATTGAAGATTGAGGATTGAGGATTGAGGATTGAGGATTGAGGATTGAGGATTCAGGATTGAGGATTGAAGATTGAGTATTGAGGATTGAAGATTGAGGATTGAGGATTGAGGATTGAGGATTGAGGATTGAAGATTGAGGATTGGGGATTGAGGATCGACGATTGAGGATTGAGTATTGAGGATTGAGAATTGAGGATTGATTATTGAAGATTGAGTGTTGAGGATTGAAGATTGAGGATTGAGGATTGAGAATTGAGTATTCAGGATTGAGGATGAGGGATGATGGTTGAGGATTGAGGTTTGAGAACTGAGGACTGAGGATTGAGCATTGAGAATTGAGGATTGAGGATTGAGGATTGAAGATTGAGGATTGGGTATTGAGGATTGAAGGATGAGGATTGAGGATTGAGGATTGAGGATTGAGGATTGAAGATTGAGTATTGAGGATTGAAGCCTGACGATTGAGGATTGAGGATTGAGGATTGAGGATTGAGGATTGAGGACGGAGGATTGAAGATTGAGTATTGAGGATTGAAGATCGAGTTTTGGGGTTTGAGGACTGAGGATTGAGGACTGAGTATTGAGGATTGAGGATTGAGGATTGAGGATTGAGGATTGAAGATTGAGGATTGAGGATTGAGGATTGAGGATTGAGGATTGAAGATTGAGGATTGGGGATTGAGGATCGACGATTGAGGATTGAGTATTGAGGATTGAGAATTGAGGATTGATTATTGAAGATTGAGTATTGAGGATTGAAGATTGAGGATTGAGGATTGAGAATTGAGTATTCAGGATTGAGGATGAGGGATGATGGTTGAGGATTGAGGTTTGAGAACTGAGGACTGAGGATTGAGCATTGAGAATTGAGGATTGAGGATTGAGGATTGAAGATTGAGGATTGGGTATTGAGGATTGAAGGATGAGGATTGAGGATTGAGGATTGAGGATTGAGGATTGAAGATTGAGTATTGAGGATTGAAGCCTGACGATTGAGGATTGAGGATTGAGGATTGAGGATTGAGGATTGAGGACGGAGGATTGAAGATTGAGTATTGAGGATTGAAGATCGAGTTTTGGGGTTTGAGGACTGAGGATTGAGGACTGAGTATTGAGGATTGAGGATTGAGGATTGAGGATTGAGGATTGAAGATTGAGGATTCGGTATTGCGGATTGAACATTGACGATTGAGGATTGAGGATTGAGGATTGAGGGTTGAGGACTGAAGATCGAATGTTGATGATTGAAGATTGAGGATTGAGGATTGATTGACGTGGATTGAGGACGAGGACTGAGAGTTGAGTATTGATGTTTATGGTCTGAGGATTGAGGATTAAGGGTTGAGAATTGAGGATTGAGGATTGAGGATAGAAGGTTGAGGATTGTGTATTGATGATTGAATATTGATGATTGAAGATTGAGGATTGAGGATTGATTGTTGTGGATTGAGGACGAGGACTGAGGGTTGAGTATTGATGTCTAAGGTCTGAGGATTGAGGACTAAGGAGTGAGAATTGAGTATTGAGGATTGAGGATTGAAGATTGAGGATTGCGTATTGAGGATTGAAGAATGAGGATTGAGGATTGAGGATTGAGGATTGAGGATTGAAGACTGAGTATTGATGATTGATGGTTGAGGATTGAGGATTGAGGATTGAGGATTGAGGATTCAGGATTGAGGATTGAAGATTGAGTATTGAGGATTGAAGATTGAGGATTGAGGATTGAGGATTGAGGATTGAGGATTGAAGATTGAGGATTGGGGATTGAGGATCGACGATTGAGGATTGAGTATTGAGGATTGAGAACTGAGGATTGATTATTGAAGATTGAGTATTGAGGATTGAAGATTGAGGATTGAGGATTGAGAATTGAGTATTCAGGATTGAGGATGAGGGATGATGGTTGAGGATTGAGGTTTGAGAACTGAGGACTGAGGATTGAGCATTGAGAATTGAGGATTGAGGATTGAGGATTGAAGATTGAGGATTGGGTATTGAGGATTGAAGGATGAGGATTGAGGATTGAGGATTGAGGATTGAGGATTGAAGATTGAGTATTGAGGATTGAAGCCTGACGATTGAGGATTGAGGATTGAGGATTGAGGATTGAGGATTGAGGACGGAGGATTGAAGTTTGAGTATTGAGGATTGAAGATCGAGTTTTGGGGTTTGAGGACTGAGGATTGAGGACTGAGTATTGAGGATTGAGGATTGAGGATTGAGGATTGAGGATTGAAGATTGAGGATTCGGTATTGCGGATTGAACATTGAGGATTGAGGATTGAGGATTGAGGATTGAGGGTTGAGGACTGAAGATCGAATGTTGATGATTGAAGATTGAGGATTGAGGATTGCTTGATGTGGACTGAGGACGAGGACTGAGGGTTGAGTATTGATGTTTATGGTCTGAGGATTGAGGATTAAGGGTTGAGAATTGAGGATTGAGGATTGAGGATAGAAGGTTGAGTATTGGGTGTTGCGGATTGAAGAATGAGGATTGAGGATTGAGGATTGAGGATTGAGGATAGAAGGTTGAGTATTGAGGATTGAAGATTGAAGATTGAGGTCTGAGGATTGAGGATTGAAGATTGAAGATTGAGGATTGGGTGTTGAGGATCGAAGACTGAGGATTGAGGGCTGAGGATTGTGGACTGAGGATTGAAGATTGAGGATTGGGTATTGAGGATTGAAGAATGAGGATTGAGGGTTGAGGATTGAGGATCGAGGATTGCAGATTGAGTATTGAGGATGGAAGATTGAGGGTTGTGGATTGAGGATTGAGGATTGAGCATTGAGGATTGAGGATTGAGGATTGAGGATTGAGGATTGAAGATTAGGTATTGAGGATTGAAGATTGAGGATTGAGGATTGAGTATTGAGGATTGAGGACTGACAGTTGAGTATTGAGGACTGAAGGTTGAGGATTGAAGATTGAGTATTGAGGATTCAGAATTGAGGTTTGAGGACTGAGGATTGGAGCCTGACGATTGAGGATTGAGGATTGAGGATTGCGGATTGAGGACGGAGGATTGAAGATTGAGTATTGAGGATTGAAGATTGAGTTTTGAGGATTGAGGACTGAGGATTGAGGATTGAGTATTGAGGATTGAGGATTGAGGGTTGAGGATTGTGGATTGAAGATTGAGGATTGGGTATTGCGGATTGAACATTGAGGATTGAGGATTGAGGATTGAGGATTGAGGATTGAGGACTGAAGATTGAATATTGATGATTGAAGATTGAGGATTGAGGATTGATTGTTGTGGATTGAGGACGAGGACTGAGGGTTGAGTATTGATGTCTAAGGTCTGAGGATTGAGGACTAAGGAGTGAGAATTGAGTATTGAGGATTGAGGATTGAAGATTGAGGATTGCGTATTGAGGATTGAAGAATGAGGATTGAGGATTGAGGATTGAGGATTGAGGATTGAAGACTGAGTATTGATGATTGATGGTTGAGGATTGAGGATTGAGGATTGAGGATTGAGGATTGAGGATTCAGGATTGAGGATTGAAGATTGAGTATTGAGGATTGAAGATTGAGGATTGAGGATTGAGGATTGAGGATTGAGGATTGAAGATTGAGGATTGGGGATTGAGGATCGACGATTGAGGATTGAGTATTGAGGATTGAGAATTGAGGATTGATTATTGAAGATTGAGTGTTGAGGATTGAAGATTGAGGATTGAGGATTGAGAATTGAGTATTCAGGATTGAGGATGAGGGATGATGGTTGAGGATTGAGGTTTGAGAACTGAGGACTGAGGATTGAGCATTGAGAATTGAGGATTGAGGATTGAGGATTGAAGATTGAGGATTGGGTATTGAGGATTGAAGGATGAGGATTGAGGATTGAGGATTGAGGATTGAGGATTGAAGATTGAGTATTGAGGATTGAAGCCTGACGATTGAGGATTGAGGATTGAGGATTGAGGATTGAGGATTGAGGACGGAGGATTGAAGATTGAGTATTGAGGATTGAAGATCGAGTTTTGGGGTTTGAGGACTGAGGATTGAGGACTGAGTATTGAGGATTGAGGATTGAGGATTGAGGATTGAGGATTGAAGATTGAGGATTGAGGATTGAGGATTGAGGATTGAGGATTGAAGATTGAGGATTGGGGATTGAGGATCGACGATTGAGGATTGAGGATTGAGGATTGAGTATTGAGGATTGAGGATTGAGGAGTGAAGATTGAATATTGATGATTGAAGATTGAGGATCGAGTATTGAGGGCTGTGGATTGAGGACGAGGACTGAGGGTTGAGTATTGATGTTTGAGGTCTGAGGATTGATGATTGAGTATTGAGGATTGAGAATTGAGGATTGAGGATTGAGGATTGAAGATTGAGTATTGGGTGTTGCGGATTGAAGAATGAGGATTGAGGATTGAGGATTGAGGATTGAGGATAGAAGGTTGAGTATTGAGGATTGAAGATTGAAGATTGAGGTCTGAGGATTGAGGATTGAGGATTGAAGATTGAGGATTGGGTGTTGAGGATCGAAGACTGAGGATTGAGGGCTGAGGATTGTGGACTGAGGATTGAAGATTGAGGATTGGGTATTGAGGATTGAAGAATGAGGATTGAGGGTTGAGGATTGAGGATCGAGGATTGCAGATTGAGTATTGAGGATGGAAGATTGAGGGTTGTGGATTGAGGATTGAGGATTGAGCATTGAGGATTGAGGATTGAGGATTGAGGATTGAGGATTGAAGATTAGGTATTGAGGAATGAAGATTGAGGATTGAGGATTGAGTATTGAGGATTGAGGACTGACAGTTGAGTATTGAGGACTGAAGGTTGAGGATTGAAGATTGAGTATTGAGGATTCAGAATTGAGGTTTGAGGACTGAGGATTGGAGCCTGACGATAGAGGATTGAGGATTGAGGATTGCGGATTGAGGACGGAGGATTGAAGATTGAGTATTGAGGATTGAAGATTGAGTTTTGAGGATTGAGGACTGAGGATTGAGGATTGAGTATTGAGGATTGAGGATTGAGGGTTGAGGATTGTGGATTGAAGATTGAGGATTGGGTATTGCGGATTGAACATTGAGGATTGAGGATTGAGGATTGAGGATTGAGGATTGAGGACTGAAGATTGAATATTGATGATTGAAGATTGAGGATTGAGGATTGATTGTTGTGGATTGAGGACGAGGACTGAGGGTTGAGTTTTGATGTCTAAGGTCTGAGGATTGAGGACTAAGGAGTGAGAATTGAGTATTGAGGATTGAGGATTGAAGATTGAGGATTGCGTATTGAGGATTGAAGAATGAGGATTGAGGATTGAGGATTGAGGATTGAGGATTGAAGACTGAGTATTGATGATTGATGGTTGAGGATTGAGGATTGAGGATTGAGGATTGAGGATTCAGGATTGAGGATTGAAGATTGAGTATTGAGGATTGAAGATTGAGGATTGAGGATTGAGGATTGAGGATTGAGGATTGAAGATTGAGGATTGGGGATTGAGGATCGACGATTGAGGATTGTGTATTGAGGATTGAGAATTGAGGATTGATTATTGAAGATTGAGTATTGAGGATTGAAGATTGAGGATTGAGGATTGAGAATTGAGTATTCAGGATTGAGGATGAGGGATGATGGTTGAGGATTGAGGTTTGAGAACTGAGGACTGAGGATTGAGCATTGAGAATTGAGGATTGAGGATTGAGGATTGAAGATTGAGGATTGGGTATTGAGGATTGAAGGATGAGGATTGAGGATTGAGGATTGAGGATTGAGGATTGAAGATTGAGTATTGAGGATTGAAGCCTGACGATTGAGGATTGAGGATTGAGGATTGAGGATTGAGGACTGAAGATTGAATATTGATGATTGAAGATTGAGGATTGAGGATTGATTGTTGTGGATTGAGGACGAGGACTGAGGGTTGAGTATTGATGTCTAAGGTCTGAGGATTGAGGACTAAGGAGTGAGAATTGAGTATTGAGGATTGAGGATTGAAGATTGAGGATTGCGTATTGAGGATTGAAGAATGAGGATTGAGGATTGAGGATTGAGGATTGAGGATTGAAGACTGAGTATTGATGATTGATGGTTGAGGATTGAGGATTGAGGATTGAGGATTGAGGATTGAGGATTCAGGATTGAGGATTGAAGATTGAGTATTGAGGATTGAAGATTGAGGATTGAGGATTGAGGATTGAGGATTGAGGATTGAAGATTGAGGATTGGGGATTGAGGATCGACGATTGAGGATTGAGTATTGAGGATTGAGAATTGAGGATTGATTATTGAAGATTGAGTGTTGAGGATTGAAGATTGAGGATTGAGGATTGAGAATTGAGTATTCAGGATTGAGGATGAGGGATGATGGTTGAGGATTGAGGTTTGAGAACTGAGGACTGAGGATTGAGCATTGAGAATTGAGGATTGAGGATTGAGGATTGAAGATTGAGGATTGGGTATTGAGGATTGAAGGATGAGGATTGAGGATTGAGGATTGAGGATTGAGGATTGAAGATTGAGTATTGAGGATTGAAGCCTGACGATTGAGGATTGAGGATTGAGGATTGAGGATTGAGGATTGAGGACGGAGGATTGAAGATTGAGTATTGAGGATTGAAGATCGAGTTTTGGGGTTTGAGGACTGAGGATTGAGGACTGAGTATTGAGGATTGAGGATTGAGGATTGAGGATTGAGGATTGAAGATTGAGGATTGAGGATTGAGGATTGAGGATTGAGGATTGAAGATTGAGGATTGGGGATTGAGGATCGACGATTGAGGATTGAGTATTGAGGATTGAGAATTGAGGATTGATTATTGAAGATTGAGTATTGAGGATTGAAGATTGAGGATTGAGGATTGAGAATTGAGTATTCAGGATTGAGGATGAGGGATGATGGTTGAGGATTGAGGTTTGAGAACTGAGGACTGAGGATTGAGCATTGAGAATTGAGGATTGAGGATTGAGGATTGAAGATTGAGGATTGGGTATTGAGGATTGAAGGATGAGGATTGAGGATTGAGGATTGAGGATTGAGGATTGAAGATTGAGTATTGAGGATTGAAGCCTGACGATTGAGGATTGAGGATTGAGGATTGAGGATTGAGGATTGAGGACGGAGGATTGAAGATTGAGTATTGAGGATTGAAGATCGAGTTTTGGGGTTTGAGGACTGAGGATTGAGGACTGAGTATTGAGGATTGAGGATTGAGGATTGAGGATTGAGGATTGAAGATTGAGGATTCGGTATTGCGGATTGAACATTGAGGATTGAGGATTGAGGATTGAGGATTGAGGGTTGAGGACTGAAGATCGAATGTTGATGATTGAAGATTGAGGATTGAGGATTGATTGACGTGGATTGAGGACGAGGACTGAGAGTTGAGTATTGATGTTTATGGTCTGAGGATTGAGGATTAAGGGTTGAGAATTGAGGATTGAGGATTGAGGATAGAAGGTTGAGGATTGTGTATTGATGATTGAAGAATGAGGATTGAGGATTGAGGATTGAGGATTGAGGATTGAAGACTGAGTATTGATGATTGAAGGTTGAGGATTGAGGATTGATGATTGAGGGTTGAGGATTGAGGATTGAGGATTGAAGATTGAGTATTGAGGATTGAAGATTGAGGATTGAGGATTGAGGATTGAAGATTGAGGATTGGGGATTGAGTATCGACGATTGAGCATTGAGTATTGAGGATTGAGTATTGAGTATTGAGGATTGAGAATTGAGGATTGAAGATTGAGGAATGGGTATTGAGGATTGAAAATTGAGGATTGAGGATTGAGGATTGAGGATTGAGGATGAGGGCTGATGGTTGAGGGTTTAGGGTTGAGTATTGAATCCTGAGAATTCAGGATATTCTATTGATTACTGAGAATTGAGAATTGATAGTTGAGTATTGAGGATTGAGGATTGAGCATTGAAGATTGAATATTGATGATTGAAGATTGAGGATTGAGGATTGATTGTTGTGGATTGAGGACGAGGACTGAGGGTTGAGTATTGATGTTTAAGGTCTGAGGATTGAGGATTAAGGATTGAGAATTGAGGATTGAGGATTGAGGATTGAAGATTGAGGATTGTGTATTGAGGATTGAAGAATGAGGATTGAGGATTGAGGATTGAGGATTGAGGATTGAAGACTGAGTATTGATGATTGAAGGTTGAGGATTGAGGATTGATGATTGAGGATTGAGGATTGAGGATTGAGGATTGAAGATTGAGTATTGAGGATTGAGGTTTGAGGACTGAGTAGTGAGGATTGAGGATTGAGAATAGAGGATTGAGGATTGAGGATTGAAGATTGAGGATTGGGTATTGAGGATTGTAGAATGAGGATTGAGGATTGAGGATTGAGGATTGAGGATTGAGGATAGAAGATTGAGTATTGAGGATTGAAAATTGAGGATTGAGTATTGAGGATTGAGGATTGAGGATTGAGGATTGAGTATAGATGATTGAGGATTGAGGATTGAGGATTGAGAATTGAGGATTGAGGATTGAAGATTGAGGATTGGGGACTGAGTGTTGAGGTTTGAGAATTGAGGATTGAGGATTGAAGATTGAAGATTGAGGATTGGGTATTGAGGATTGAAGAATGAGGATTGAAGAATGAGGATTGAGGAATGAGGATTGAGGATTGAGGGTTGAAGATTGAGTATTGAGGATTGAAGCCAGACGATTGAGGATTGGGGATTGAGGATTAAGGATTGAGGATGGAGAATTGAAGATTGAGTATTGAGGATTGAAGATTGAGGATTGAGGATTGAGGATTGAGGATTGAGTGTTGAAGATTGAGGATTGGGGACTGAGTGTTAAGGGTTGAATGATGAGAATTGATGTTTGTGGATAGAGATTTGAAGATTGCAGATTGAGTATTGAGTATTGAAAACTGTGTATTGATTATATTCTATTGATAATTGAGAATTGACAACTGATTGTTGAGGACTGAGCTCTGAAGGTTGAGGATTCAGGATTGAGGATTCAGGTTTGAGTTTTGAGGATTGAGGATTGAGGATTGAGGATCGATAATTGAGGATTGAGGATAGAGGATTGAGGATTGAAGATAGAGGATTGGGTATTGCGGATTGAACATTGAGGATTGAGGATTGAGGACTGAGGATTGAGGATTGAGGACTGAAGATTGAATATTGATGATTGAAGATTGAGGATTGAGGATTGATTGTTGTGGATTGAGGACGAAGACTGAGGGTTGAGTATTGATGTCTGAGGTCTGAGGATTGAGATTTGAGGATTGAGAATTGAGGATTGAGGATTGAGGATTGATGATTGAGGACTGGGTATTGAGGGTTGAAGAATCAGGATTGAGGATTGAGGATTGAGGATTGAGGATTGAGGATTGAAGACTGAGTATTGAGGATTGAAGATTGGGGATTGAGGATTCAGGATTAAGGTTTGAGGACTGAGGATTGAGGATTGAGGACTGAGGATTGAGGATTCAGTATTGAGGATTGAAGATTGAGGATTGGGTATTGCGTATTGAACATTGAGGATTGAGGATTGATGATTGAGGACTGAGGATCGAGGACTGAGGATTGAGGATTGAAGATTGAGGATTGGGGACTGAGGATTGAAGATCGAGGATTGAGGATTGAGGACTGAGGATTGAGGATTGAGGATTCAGGATTGAGGATTGAGGATTGAGGATGAGGGCTGAGGGTTGAGGATTGAGGTTTGAGGACTGAGGACTGAGGATTGAGGATTGAGAATTGAGGATTGAGGATTGAGAATTGAAGATTGAGGATTGGGTATTGAGGATTGTAGAGTGAGGATTGAGGATTGAGGATTGAGGATTGAGGATTGAGGATTGAAGATTGAGTATTGAGGATTGAAAATTGAGGATTGAGTATTGAGGATTGAGGATTGAGGATTGAGGATTTCGTATAGATGATTGAAGATTGAGGATTGAGGATTGAGGAATGACGATTCAGGATTGAAGATTGAGGATTGGGGAGTGAGTGTTGAGATTCGAGTGATGAGAATTTATGTTTGTGGATAGAAATTTGAAGATTGCAGATTGAGTATTGAGTATTGAAAACTGTGAATTGATAATATTCTATTGACGATTGAGGACTGACATCTGATTGTTCAGGTCTGAGGTCTGAAGATTGAGGATTCAGGATTGAGGATTCAGGATTGAGGTTTGATGACAGAGGATTGAGGATTGAGGGTTGAGGCATGAGGATTGAGGATTGAGGATTGAAGATTGAGGATTGAGGATTGAGGATGAGGGCTGAGGTTTGACGATTGAAGTTTGAGGACTGAGGACTGAGGATTGACGATTGAGAATTGAGGATTGAGGATTGAAGATTGAAGATTGAGGATTGGGGATTGAGGATCGACGATTGAGGATTGAGTATTGAGGATTGAGAATTGAGGATTGATTATTGAAGATTGAGTATTGAGGATTGAAGATTGAGGATTGAGGATTGAGAATTGAGTATTCAGGATTGAGGATGAGGGATGATGGTTGAGGATTGAGGTTTGAGAACTGAGGACTGAGGATTGAGCATTGAGAATTGAGGATTGAGGATTGAGGATTGAAGATTGAGGATTGGGTATTGAGGATTGAAGGATGAGGATTGAGGATTGAGGATTGAGGATTGAGGATTGAAGATTGAGTATTGAGGATTGAAGCCTGACGATTGAGGATTGAGGATTGAGGATTGAGGATTGAGGATTGAGGACGGAGGATTGAAGTTTGAGTATTGAGGATTGAAGATCGAGTTTTGGGGTTTGAGGACTGAGGATTGAGGACTGAGTATTGAGGATTGAGGATTGAGGATTGAGGATTGAGGATTGAAGATTGAGGATTCGGTATTGCGGATTGAACATTGAGGATTGAGGATTGAGGATTGAGGATTGAGGGTTGAGGACTGAAGATCGAATGTTGATGATTGAAGATTGAGGATTGAGGATTGCTTGATGTGGACTGAGGACGAGGACTGAGGGTTGAGTATTGATGTTTATGGTCTGAGGATTGAGGATTAAGGGTTGAGAATTGAGGATTGAGGATTGAGGATAGAAGGTTGAGTATTGGGTGTTGCGGATTGAAGAATGAGGATTGAGGATTGAGGATTGAGGATTGAGGATAGAAGGTTGAGTATTGAGGATTGAAGATTGAAGATTGAGGTCTGAGGATTGAGGATTGAAGATTGAAGATTGAGGATTGGGTGTTGAGGATCGAAGACTGAGGATTGAGGGCTGAGGATTGTGGACTGAGGATTGAAGATTGAGGATTGGGTATTGAGGATTGAAGAATGAGGATTGAGGGTTGAGGATTGAGGATCGAGGATTGCAGATTGAGTATTGAGGATGGAAGATTGAGGGTTGTGGATTGAGGATTGAGGATTGAGCATTGAGGATTGAGGATTGAGGATTGAGGATTGAGGATTGAAGATTAGGTATTGAGGATTGAAGATTGAGGATTGAGGATTGAGTATTGAGGATTGAGGACTGACAGTTGAGTATTGAGGACTGAAGGTTGAGGATTGAAGATTGAGTATTGAGGATTCAGAATTGAGGTTTGAGGACTGAGGATTGGAGCCTGACGATTGAGGATTGAGGATTGAGGATTGCGGATTGAGGACGGAGGATTGAAGATTGAGTATTGAGGATTGAAGATTGAGTTTTGAGGATTGAGGACTGAGGATTGAGGATTGAGTATTGAGGATTGAGGATTGAGGGTTGAGGATTGTGGATTGAAGATTGAGGATTGGGTATTGCGGATTGAACATTGAGGATTGAGGATTGAGGATTGAGGATTGAGGATTGAGGACTGAAGATTGAATATTGATGATTGAAGATTGAGGATTGAGGATTGATTGTTGTGGATTGAGGACGAGGACTGAGGGTTGAGTATTGATGTCTAAGGTCTGAGGATTGAGGACTAAGGAGTGAGAATTGAGTATTGAGGATTGAGGATTGAAGATTGAGGATTGCGTATTGAGGATTGAAGAATGAGGATTGAGGATTGAGGATTGAGGATTGAGGATTGAAGACTGAGTATTGATGATTGATGGTTGAGGATTGAGGATTGAGGATTGAGGATTGAGGATTGAGGATTCAGGATTGAGGATTGAAGATTGAGTATTGAGGATTGAAGATTGAGGATTGAGGATTGAGGATTGAGGATTGAGGATTGAAGATTGAGGATTGGGGATTGAGGATCGACGATTGAGGATTGAGTATTGAGGATTGAGAATTGAGGATTGATTATTGAAGATTGAGTGTTGAGGATTGAAGATTGAGGATTGAGGATTGAGAATTGAGTATTCAGGATTGAGGATGAGGGATGATGGTTGAGGATTGAGGTTTGAGAACTGAGGACTGAGGATTGAGCATTGAGAAAGTGAGGATTGAGGATTGAGGATTGAAGATTGAGGATTGGGTATTGAGGATTGAAGGATGAGGATTGAGGATTGAGGATTGAGGATTGAGGATTGAAGATTGAGTATTGAGGATTGAAGCCTGACGATTGAGGATTGAGGATTGAGGATTGAGGATTGAGGATTGAGGACGGAGGATTGAAGATTGAGTATTGAGGATTGAAGATCGAGTTTTGGGGTTTGAGGACTGAGGATTGAGGACTGAGTATTGAGGATTGAGGATTGAGGATTGAGGATTGAGGATTGAAGATTGAGGATTGAGGATTGAGGATTGAGGATTGAGGATTGAAGATTGAGGATTGGGGATTGAGGATCGACGATTGAGGATTGAGGATTGAGGATTGAGTATTGAGGATTGAGGATTGAGGAGTGAAGATTGAATATTGATGATTGAAGATTGAGGATCGAGTATTGAGGGCTGTGGATTGAGGACGAGGACTGAGGGTTGAGTATTGATGTTTGAGGTCTGAGGATTGATGATTGAGTATTGAGGATTGAGAATTGAGGATTGAGGATTGAGGATTGAAGATTGAGTATTGGGTGTTGCGGATTGAAGAATGAGGATTGAGGATTGAGGATTGAGGATTGAGGATAGAAGGTTGAGTATTGAGGATTGAAGATTGAAGATTGAGGTCTGAGGATTGAGGATTGAGGATTGAAGATTGAGGATTGGGTGTTGAGGATCGAAGACTGAGGATTGAGGGCTGAGGATTGTGGACTGAGGATTGAAGATTGAGGATTGGGTATTGAGGATTGAAGAATGAGGATTGAGGGTTGAGGATTGAGGATCGAGGATTGCAGATTGAGTATTGAGGATGGAAGATTGAGGGTTGTGGATTGAGGATTGAGGATTGAGCATTGAGGATTGAGGATTGAGGATTGAGGATTGAGGATTGAAGATTAGGTATTGAGGAATGAAGATTGAGGATTGAGGATTGAGTATTGAGGATTGAGGACTGACAGTTGAGTATTGAGGACTGAAGGTTGAGGATTGAAGATTGAGTATTGAGGATTCAGAATTGAGGTTTGAGGACTGAGGATTGGAGCCTGACGATAGAGGATTGAGGATTGAGGATTGCGGATTGAGGACGGAGGATTGAAGATTGAGTATTGAGGATTGAAGATTGAGTTTTGAGGATTGAGGACTGAGGATTGAGGATTGAGTATTGAGGATTGAGGATTGAGGGTTGAGGATTGTGGATTGAAGATTGAGGATTGGGTATTGCGGATTGAACATTGAGGATTGAGGATTGAGGATTGAGGATTGAGGATTGAGGACTGAAGATTGAATATTGATGATTGAAGATTGAGGATTGAGGATTGATTGTTGTGGATTGAGGACGAGGACTGAGGGTTGAGTTTTGATGTCTAAGGTCTGAGGATTGAGGACTAAGGAGTGAGAATTGAGTATTGAGGATTGAGGATTGAAGATTGAGGATTGCGTATTGAGGATTGAAGAATGAGGATTGAGGATTGAGGATTGAGGATTGAGGATTGAAGACTGAGTATTGATGATTGATGGTTGAGGATTGAGGATTGAGGATTGAGGATTGAGGATTCAGGATTGAGGATTGAAGATTGAGTATTGAGGATTGAAGATTGAGGATTGAGGATTGAGGATTGAGGATTGAGGATTGAAGATTGAGGATTGGGGATTGAGGATCGACGATTGAGGATTGTGTATTGAGGATTGAGAATTGAGGATTGATTATTGAAGATTGAGTATTGAGGATTGAAGATTGAGGATTGAGGATTGAGAATTGAGTATTCAGGATTGAGGATGAGGGATGATGGTTGAGGATTGAGGTTTGAGAACTGAGGACTGAGGATTGAGCATTGAGAATTGAGGATTGAGGATTGAGGATTGAAGATTGAGGATTGGGTATTGAGGATTGAAGGATGAGGATTGAGGATTGAGGATTGAGGATTGAGGATTGAAGATTGAGTATTGAGGATTGAAGCCTGACGATTGAGGATTGAGGATTGAGGATTGAGGATTGAGGATTGAAGATTGAGTATTGAGGATTGAAGCCTGACGATTGAGGATTGAGGATTGAGGATTGAGGATTGAGGATTGAGGACGGAGGATTGAAGATTGAGTATTGAGGATTGAAGATCGAGTTTTGGGGTTTGAGGACTGAGGATTGAGGACTGAGTATTGAGGATTGAGGATTGAGGATTGAGGATTGAGGATTGAAGATTGAGGATTGAGGATTGAGGATTGAGGATTGAGGATTGAAGATTGAGGATTGGGGATTGAGGATCGACGATTGAGGATTGAGTATTGAGGATTGAGAATTGAGGATTGATTATTGAAGATTGAGTATTGAGGATTGAAGATTGAGGATTGAGGATTGAGAATTGAGTATTCAGGATTGAGGATGAGGGATGATGGTTGAGGATTGAGGTTTGAGAACTGAGGACTGAGGATTGAGCATTGAGAATTGAGGATTGAGGATTGAGGATTGAAGATTGAGGATTGGGTATTGAGGATTGAAGGATGAGGATTGAGGATTGAGGATTGAGGATTGAGGATTGAAGATTGAGTATTGAGGATTGAAGCCTGACGATTGAGGATTGAGGATTGAGGATTGAGGATTGAGGATTGAGGACGGAGGATTGAAGATTGAGTATTGAGGATTGAAGATCGAGTTTTGGGGTTTGAGGACTGAGGATTGAGGACTGAGTATTGAGGATTGAGGATTGAGGATTGAGGATTGAGGATTGAAGATTGAGGATTCGGTATTGCGGATTGAACATTGAGGATTGAGGATTGAGGATTGAGGATTGAGGGTTGAGGACTGAAGATCGAATGTTGATGATTGAAGATTGAGGATTGAGGATTGATTGACGTGGATTGAGGACGAGGACTGAGAGTTGAGTATTGATGTTTATGGTCTGAGGATTGAGGATTAAGGGTTGAGAATTGAGGATTGAGGATTGAGGATAGAAGGTTGAGGATTGTGTATTGATGATTGAAGAATGAGGATTGAGGATTGAGGATTGAGGATTGAGGATTGAAGACTGAGTATTGATGATTGAAGGTTGAGGATTGAGGATTGATGATTGAGGGTTGAGGATTGAGGATTGAGGATTGAAGATTGAGTATTGAGGATTGAAGATTGAGGATTGAGGATTGAGGATTGAAGATTGAGGATTGGGGATTGAGTATCGACGATTGAGCATTGAGTATTGAGGATTGAGTATTGAGTATTGAGGATTGAGAATTGAGGATTGAAGATTGAGGAATGGGTATTGAGGATTGAAAATTGAGGATTGAGGATTGAGGATTGAGGATTGAGGATGAGGGCTGATGGTTGAGGGTTTAGGGTTGAGTATTGAATCCTGAGAATTCAGGATATTCTATTGATTACTGAGAATTGAGAATTGATAGTTGAGTATTGAGGATTGAGGATTGAGCATTGAAGATTGAATATTGATGATTGAAGATTGAGGATTGAGGATTGATTGTTGTGGATTGAGGACGAGGACTGAGGGTTGAGTATTGATGTTTAAGGTCTGAGGATTGAGGATTAAGGATTGAGAATTGAGGATTGAGGATTGAGGATTGAAGATTGAGGATTGTGTATTGAGGATTGAAGAATGAGGATTGAGGATTGAGGATTGAGGATTGAGGATTGAAGACTGAGTATTGATGATTGAAGGTTGAGGATTGAGGATTGATGATTGAGGATTGAGGATTGAGGATTGAGGATTGAAGATTGAGTATTGAGGATTGAGGTTTGAGGACTGAGTAGTGAGGATTGAGGATTGAGAATAGAGGATTGAGGATTGAGGATTGAAGATTGAGGATTGGGTATTGAGGATTGTAGAATGAGGATTGAGGATTGAGGATTGAGGATTGAGGATTGAGGATAGAAGATTGAGTATTGAGGATTGAAAATTGAGGATTGAGTATTGAGGATTGAGGATTGAGGATTGAGGATTGAGTATAGATGATTGAGGATTGAGGATTGAGGATTGAGAATTGAGGATTGAGGATTGAAGATTGAGGATTGGGGACTGAGTGTTGAGGTTTGAGAATTGAGGATTGAGGATTGAAGATTGAAGATTGAGGATTGGGTATTGAGGATTGAAGAATGAGGATTGAAGAATGAGGATTGAGGAATGAGGATTGAGGATTGAGGGTTGAAGATTGAGTATTGAGGATTGAAGCCAGACGATTGAGGATTGGGGATTGAGGATTAAGGATTGAGGATGGAGAATTGAAGATTGAGTATTGAGGATTGAAGATTGAGGATTGAGGATTGAGGATTGAGGATTGAGTGTTGAAGATTGAGGATTGGGGACTGAGTGTTAAGGGTTGAATGATGAGAATTGATGTTTGTGGATAGAGATTTGAAGATTGCAGATTGAGTATTGAGTATTGAAAACTGTGTATTGATTATATTCTATTGATAATTGAGAATTGACAACTGATTGTTGAGGACTGAGCTCTGAAGGTTGAGGATTCAGGATTGAGGATTCAGGTTTGAGTTTTGAGGATTGAGGATTGAGGATTGAGGATCGATAATTGAGGATTGAGGATAGAGGATTGAGGATTGAAGATAGAGGATTGGGTATTGCGGATTGAACATTGAGGATTGAGGATTGAGGACTGAGGATTGAGGATTGAGGACTGAAGATTGAATATTGATGATTGAAGATTGAGGATTGAGGATTGATTGTTGTGGATTGAGGACGAAGACTGAGGGTTGAGTATTGATGTCTGAGGTCTGAGGATTGAGATTTGAGGATTGAGAATTGAGGATTGAGGATTGAGGATTGATGATTGAGGACTGGGTATTGAGGGTTGAAGAATCAGGATTGAGGATTGAGGATTGAGGATTGAGGATTGAGGATTGAAGACTGAGTATTGAGGATTGAAGATTGGGGATTGAGGATTCAGGATTAAGGTTTGAGGACTGAGGATTGAGGATTGAGGACTGAGGATTGAGGATTCAGTATTGAGGATTGAAGATTGAGGATTGGGTATTGCGTATTGAACATTGAGGATTGAGGATTGATGATTGAGGACTGAGGATCGAGGACTGAGGATTGAGGATTGAAGATTGAGGATTGGGGACTGAGGATTGAAGATCGAGGATTGAGGATTGAGGACTGAGGATTGAGGATTGAGGATTCAGGATTGAGGATTGAGGATTGAGGATGAGGGCTGAGGGTTGAGGATTGAGGTTTGAGGACTGAGGACTGAGGATTGAGGATTGAGAATTGAGGATTGAGGATTGAGAATTGAAGATTGAGGATTGGGTATTGAGGATTGTAGAGTGAGGATTGAGGATTGAGGATTGAGGATTGAGGATTGAGGATTGAAGATTGAGTATTGAGGATTGAAAATTGAGGATTGAGTATTGAGGATTGAGGATTGAGGATTGAGGATTTCGTATAGATGATTGAAGATTGAGGATTGAGGATTGAGGAATGACGATTCAGGATTGAAGATTGAGGATTGGGGAGTGAGTGTTGAGATTCGAGTGATGAGAATTTATGTTTGTGGATAGAAATTTGAAGATTGCAGATTGAGTATTGAGTATTGAAAACTGTGAATTGATAATATTCTATTGACGATTGAGGACTGACATCTGATTGTTCAGGTCTGAGGTCTGAAGATTGAGGATTCAGGATTGAGGATTCAGGATTGAGGTTTGATGACAGAGGATTGAGGATTGAGGGTTGAGGCATGAGGATTGAGGATTGAGGATTGAAGATTGAGGATTGAGGATTGAGGATGAGGGCTGAGGTTTGACGATTGAAGTTTGAGGACTGAGGACTGAGGATTGACGATTGAGAATTGAGGATTGAGGATTGAAGATTGAAGATTGAGGATTGGGTATTGAGGATTGAAGAATGAGGATTGAAGAATGAGGATTGAGGAATGAGGATTGAGGATTGAGGGTTGAAGATTGAGTGTTGAGGATTGCAGCCTGACGATTGAGGATTGAGGATCGAGGATTAAGGATTGAGGATGGAGGATTGAAGATTGAGTATTGAGGATTGAAGATTGAGGATTGAGGATTGAGGATTGAGGATTCAGTGTTGAAGATTGAGGATTGGGGACTGAGTGTTGAGGGTTGAATGATGAGAATTGATGTTTGTGGATAGAGATTTGAAGATTGCAGATTGAGTATTGAGTATTGAAAACTGTGAATTGATTATATTATATTGATAATTGAGAATTGACAACTGATTGTTGAGGACTGAGTTCTGAAGGTTGAGGATTCAGGATTGAGGATTCAGGCTTGAGTTGTGAGGATTGAGGATTGAGGATTGAGGATCGATAATTGAGGATTGAGGATTGAGGATTGAGGATTGAGGATTGAAGATTGAGATTTGAGGCTTGAGGACTGAGGATTGAGGATTGAGTATTGAGAATTGAGGATTGAGGATTGAGGATTGACGATTGAGGATTGAGGTTTGAAGATTGAGGATTGGGTATTGCGGATTGAACATTGAGGATTGAGGATTGAGGATTGAGGATTGAGTGTTGGGAATTGAGGATTGAGGATTGAGGTTTGAGGGCTGAGGACTGAGAATTGAGGATTGAGGATTGAGAATGAGGGCTGAGGGTTGAGGATTGAGGTTTGAGGACTGAGGACTGAGGATTGAGGATTGAGAATTGAGGATTGAGGATTGAGCATTGAAGATTGAGGATTGGGTATTGTGGATTGTAGAATGAGGATTGAGGATTGAGGATTGAGGATTGAGGATTTAAGATTGGAGATTGAGGATTGAGGATTGAGTATTGAGAATTGAGGACTGATAGTTGAGTATTGAGGACTGAAGGTTGAGGATTGAAGATAGAGCACTGAGGATTCAGAATTGAGGTTAGAGGACTGAGGATTGAGGATAGAAGATTGAGTATTGAGGATTGAAGATTGAGGATTGTGGATTGATAATTGAGGACTGAGGATGAGGTCTGATGGTTGAGGATTGAGGTTTGAGTGCTGAGGACTGAGAATTGCGGATTGAGGATTGAGAATGAGGGCTGAGGTTTGAGGATTGAGGTTTGAGGACTGAGGACTGAGGATTGAGGATTGAGAATTGAGGATTGAGGATTGAGGATTGAAGATTGAGGATAGGGGATTGAGTATCGACGATTGAGTATTGAGTATTGAGGATTGAGAATTGAGGATTGATTATTGAAGATTGAGTATTGAGGATTGAAGATTGAGGATTGAGGATTGAGTATTGAGGATTGAGGATGAGGGCTGATGGTTGAGGGTTGAGGTTTGAGAACTGAGGACTGAGGATTGAGCATTGAGAATTGAGGATTGAGTATTGAGGATTGAAGATTGAGGATTGGGTATTGAGGATTGAAGAATGAGGATTGAGGATTGAGGGTTGAGGATTGAGGATTGAAGATTGAGGATTGAGAATTGAGGATCGAGGATTGAATATTGAGTATTGAGGATTGAAGATTGAGGATTGAGGATTGAGTGTTGAGTATTGAGGATTGAGGATTGAGGTTTGAGTGCTGAGGACTGAGAATTGAGGATTGAGGATTGAGAATGAGGGCTGAGGGTTGAGGATTGAGGTTTGAGGACTGAGGACTGAGGATTGAGGATTGAGAATTGAGGATTGAGGATTGAGGATTGAGGATTGAGGATTGGGTATTGAGGATTGTAGAATGAGGATTGAGGATTGAGGGTTGCGGATTGAGGACGAGGACTGAGGGTTGAGTATTGATGTTTGAGGTCTGAGGATTGAGGATTGAGGATTGAGAATTGAGGATTGAGGATTGAGGATTGAAGATTGAGGATTGGGTGATGAGGATTGAAGAATGAGGACTGAGGATTGAGGATTGAGGATTGAGGATTGAAGATTGAGTATTGAGGATTGAAGATTGAGGATTGAGGTCTGAGGATTGAGGATTGAGGATTGAGGATTGAAGATTGAGGATTGCGTATTTAGGATTGAAGAATGAGGATTGACGATTGAGGATTGAGGATTGAGGATTGAAGATTGAGGATTGAGGATTGAGGATTGAGGATTGAGGATTGAAGATTGAGGATTGGGGAATGAGGATCGACGATTGAGGAATGAGTATTGAGGATTGAGAATTGAGGATTGATTATTGAAGATTGAATATTGAGGATTGAAGATTGAGGATTGAGGATTGAGTATTGAGGATTGAGGATGAGGGATGATGGTTGAGGGTTGAGGTTTGAGAACTGAGGACTGAGGATTGAGCATTGCGAATGAGGATTGAGGATTGAGGATTGAAGATTGAGGATTGGGTATTGAGGACTGAAGGATGAGGATTGAGGATTGAGGATTGAGGATTGAGGATTGAAGATTGAGTATTGAGGATTGAAGCCTGACGATTGAGGATTGAGGGTTGATGATTGAGGATTGAGGACGGAGGATTGAAGATTGAGTATTGAGGATTGAAGATTGAGATTTGAGGTTTGAGGACTGAGGATTCAGGATTGAGTATTGAGAATTGAGGATTGAGGATTGAGGATTGAGGATTGAGGATTGAAGATTGAAGATTGAGGATTGGGGACTGAGGACTGAGGATTGAGGATTGAGGATTGAGGATTGAGGATTGAGGATTGAGGATTGACGATTGAGTATTGAGGATTGAAGATTGAGGATTGAGGATTGAGGATTGAGGATTGAGGATTGAAGATTGAGGATTGGGGATTGAGGATCGACGATTGAGGATTGAGTATTGAGGATTGAGAATTGAGGATTGATTATTGAAGATTGAATATTGAGGATTGAAGATTGAGGATTGAGGATTGAGTATTGAGGATTGAGGATGAGGGATGATGGTTGAGGGTTGAGGTTTGAGAACTGAGGACTGAGGATTGAGCATTGAGAATTGAGGATTGAGGATTGAGGATTGGAGACTGATGATTGGGTATTGGGGATTGAAGGATGAGGATTGAGGATTGAGGATTGAGGATTGAGGATTTAAGATTGAGTATTGAGGATTGAAGCCTGACGATTGAGGATTGAGGATTGAGGATTGAGAATTGAGGACGGAGGATTGAAGATTGAGTATTGAGGATTGAAGATTGAGATTTGAGGTTTGAGGACTGAAGATTCAGGATTGAGTATTGAGAATTGAGGATTGAGGATTGAGGATTGAGGATTCAGGATTGAGGATTGAAGATTGAGGATTGGGTATTGAGGATTGAAGAATGAGGATTGAGGATTGAGGATTGAGGATTGAAGATTGAGGACTGGGTATTGAGGGTTGAAGAATCAGGATTGAGGATTGAGGATTGAGGATTGAGGATTGAGGATTGAAGACTGAGTATTGAGGATTGAAGATTGAGGATTGAAGATTGAGTATTGAGGATTGGAGCCTGACGATTGAGGATTGAGGATTGAGGATTGCGGATTGAGTACGGAGGATTGAAGGTTGAGTATTGAGGATTGAAGATTGAGTTTTGAGGTTTGAGGACTGAGGATTGAGGATTGAGTATTGAGGATTGAGGATTGAGGACTGAGGATTGAGGATTGAAGATTGAGGATTGGGTATTGCGGATTGGACATTGAGGATTGAGGATTGAGGATTGAGGATTGAGCATTGAGGACTGAAGATTGGATATTGATGATTGAAGATTGAGGATTGAGGATTGATTGTTGTAGATTGAGGACGAGGACTGAGGGTTGAGTATTGATGTTTAAGGTCTGAGGATTGAGGATTAAGGATTGAGAATTGAGGATTGAGGATTGAGGATTGAAGATTGAGGATTGCGTATTTAGGATTGAAGAATGAGGATTGACGATTGAGGATTGGGAATTGAGGATTGAAGATTGAGGATTGGGGATTGAGGATTGAGGATTGAGGATTGAAGATTGAGGATTGGGGAATGAGGATCGACGATTGAGGAATGAGTATTGAGGATTGAGAATTGAGGATTGATGATTGAGGACTGGGTATTGAGGGTTGAAGAATCAGGATTGAGGATTGAGGATTGAGGATTGAGGATTGAGGATTGAAGACTGAGTATTGAGGATTGAAGATTGGGGATTGAGGATTCAGGATTAAGGTTTGAGGACTGAGGATTGAGGATTGAGGACTGAGGATTGAGGATTCAGTATTGAGGATTGAAGATTGAGGATTGGGTATTGCGTATTGAACATTGAGGATTGAGGATTGATGATTGAGGACTGAGGATCGAGGACTGAGGATTGAGGATTGAAGATTGAGGATTGGGGACTGAGGATTGAAGATCGAGGATTGAGGATTGAGGACTGAGGATTGAGGATTGAGGATTCAGGATTGAGGATTGAGGATTGAGGATGAGGGCTGAGGGTTGAGGATTGAGGTTTGAGGACTGAGGACTGAGGATTGAGGATTGAGAATTGAGGATTGAGGATTGAGAATTGAAGATTGAGGATTGGGTATTGAGGATTGTAGAGTGAGGATTGAGGATTGAGGATTGAGGATTGAGGATTGAGGATTGAAGATTGAGTATTGAGGATTGAAAATTGAGGATTGAGTATTGAGGATTGAGGATTGAGGATTGAGGATTTCGTATAGATGATTGAAGATTGAGGATTGAGGATTGAGGAATGACGATTCAGGATTGAAGATTGAGGATTGGGGAGTGAGTGTTGAGATTCGAGTGATGAGAATTGATGTTTGTGGATAGAAATTTGAAGATTGCAGATTGAGTATTGAGTATTGAAAACTGTGAATTGATAATATTCTATTGACGATTGAGGACTGACATCTGATTGTTCAGGTCTGAGGTCTGAAGATTGAGGATTCAGGATTGAGGATTCAGGATTGAGGTTTGATGACAGAGGATTGAGGATTGAGGGTTGAGGCATGAGGATTGAGGATTGAGGATTGAAGATTGAGGATTGAGGATTGAGGATGAGGGCTGAGGTTTGACGATTGAAGTTTGAGGACTGAGGACTGAGGATTGACGATTGAGAATTGAGGATTGAGGATTGAAGATTGAAGATTGAGGATTGGGTATTGAGGATTGAAGAATGAGGATTGAAGAATGAGGATTGAGGAATGAGGATTGAGGATTGAGGGTTGAAGATTGAGTGTTGAGGATTGCAGCCTGACGATTGAGGATTGAGGATCGAGGATTAAGGATTGAGGATGGAGGATTGAAGATTGAGTATTGAGGATTGAAGATTGAGGATTGAGGATTGAGGATTGAGGATTCAGTGTTGAAGATTGAGGATTGGGGACTGAGTGTTGAGGGTTGAATGATGAGAATTGATGTTTGTGGATAGAGATTTGAAGATTGCAGATTGAGTATTGAGTATTGAAAACTGTGAATTGATTATATTATATTGATAATTGAGAATTGACAACTGATTGTTGAGGACTGAGTTCTGAAGGTTGAGGATTCAGGATTGAGGATTCAGGCTTGAGTTGTGAGGATTGAGGATTGAGGATTGAGGATCGATAATTGAGGATTGAGGATTGAGGATTGAGGATTGAGGATTGAAGATTGAGATTTGAGGCTTGAGGACTGAGGATTGAGGATTGAGTATTGAGAATTGAGGATTGAGGATTGAGGATTGACGATTGAGGATTGAGGTTTGAAGATTGAGGATTGGGTATTGCGGATTGAACATTGAGGATTGAGGATTGAGGATTGAGGATTGAGTGTTGGGAATTGAGGATTGAGGATTGAGGTTTGAGGGCTGAGGACTGAGAATTGAGGATTGAGGATTGAGAATGAGGGCTGAGGGTTGAGGATTGAGGTTTGAGGACTGAGGACTGAGGATTGAGGATTGAGAATTGAGGATTGAGGATTGAGCATTGAAGATTGAGGATTGGGTATTGTGGATTGTAGAACGAGGATTGAGGATTGAGGATTGAGGATTGAGGATTTAAGATTGGAGATTGAGGATTGAGGATTGAGTATTGAGAATTGAGGACTGATAGTTGAGTATTGAGGACTGAAGGTTGAGGATTGAAGATAGAGCACTGAGGATTCAGAATTGAGGTTAGAGGACTGAGGATTGAGGATAGAAGATTGAGTATTGAGGATTGAAGATTGAGGATTGTGGATTGATAATTGAGGACTGAGGATGAGGTCTGATGGTTGAGGATTGAGGTTTGAGTGCTGAGGACTGAGAATTGCGGATTGAGGATTGAGAATGAGGGCTGAGGTTTGAGGATTGAGGTTTGAGGACTGAGGACTGAGGATTGAGGATTGAGAATTGAGGATTGAGGATTGAGGATTGAAGATTGAGGATAGGGGATTGAGTATCGACGATTGAGTATTGAGTATTGAGGATTGAGAATTGAGGATTGATTATTGAAGATTGAGTATTGAGGATTGAAGATTGAGGATTGAGGATTGAGTATTGAGGATTGAGGATGAGGGCTGATGGTTGAGGGTTGAGGTTTGAGAACTGAGGACTGAGGATTGAGCATTGAGAATTGAGGATTGAGTATTGAGGATTGAAGATTGAGGATTGGGTATTGAGGATTGAAGAATGAGGATTGAGGATTGAGGGTTGAGGATTGAGGATTGAAGATTGAGGATTGAGAATTGAGGATCGAGGATTGAATATTGAGTATTGAGGATTGAAGATTGAGGATTGAGGATTGAGTGTTGAGTATTGAGGATTGAGGATTGAGGTTTGAGTGCTGAGGACTGAGAATTGAGGATTGAGGATTGAGAATGAGGGCTGAGGGTTGAGGATTGAGGTTTGAGGACTGAGGACTGAGGATTGAGGATTGAGAATTGAGGATTGAGGATTGAGGATTGAGGATTGAGGATTGGGTATTGAGGATTGTAGAATGAGGATTGAGGATTGAGGGTTGCGGATTGAGGACGAGGACTGAGGGTTGAGTATTGATGTTTGAGGTCTGAGGATTGAGGATTGAGGATTGAGAATTGAGGATTGAGGATTGAGGATTGAAGATTGAGGATTGGGTGATGAGGATTGAAGAATGAGGACTGAGGATTGAGGATTGAGGATTGAGGATTGAAGATTGAGTATTGAGGATTGAAGATTGAGGATTGAGGTCTGAGGATTGAGGATTGAGGATTGAGGATTGAAGATTGAGGATTGCGTATTTAGGATTGAAGAATGAGGATTGAGGATTGAGGATTGAAGATTGAGTATTGAGGATTGAAGATTGAGGATTGAGGTCTGAGGATTGAGGATTGAGGATTGAGGATTGAGGATTGAGGATTGAAGATTGAGGATTGGGGACTGAGGACTGAGGATTGAGGATTGAGGATTGAGGATTGAGGATTGAGGATTGAGGATTGACGATTGAGTATTGAGGATTGAAGATTGAGGATTGAGGATTGAGGATTGAGGATTGAGGATTGAAGATTGAGGATTGGGGATTGAGGATCGACGATTGAGGATTGAGTATTGAGGATTGAGAATTGAGGATTGATTATTGAAGATTGAATATTGAGGATTGAAGATTGAGGATTGAGGATTGAGTATTGAGGATTGAGGATGAGGGATGATGGTTGAGGGTTGAGGTTTGAGAACTGAGGACTGAGGATTGAGCATTGAGAATTGAGGATTGAGGATTGAGGATTGGAGACTGATGATTGGGTATTGGGGATTGAAGGATGAGGATTGAGGATTGAGGATTGAGGATTGAGGATTTAAGATTGAGTATTGAGGATTGAAGCCTGACGATTGAGGATTGAGGATTGAGGATTGAGAATTGAGGACGGAGGATTGAAGATTGAGTATTGAGGATTGAAGATTGAGATTTGAGGTTTGAGGACTGAAGATTCAGGATTGAGTATTGAGAATTGAGGATTGAGGATTGAGGATTGAGGATTCAGGATTGAGGATTGAAGATTGAGGATTGGGTATTGAGGATTGAAGTATGAGGATTGAGGATTGAGGATTGAGGATTGAAGATTGAGGACTGGGTATTGAGGGTTGAAGAATCAGGATTGAGGATTGAGGATTGAGGATTGAGGATTGAGGATTGAAGACTGAGTATTGAGGATTGAAGATTGAGGATTGAAGATTGAGTATTGAGGATTGGAGCCTGACGATTGAGGATTGAGGATTGAGGATTGCGGATTGAGTACGGAGGATTGAAGGTTGAGTATTGAGGATTGAAGATTGAGTTTTGAGGTTTGAGGACTGAGGATTGAGGATTGAGTATTGAGGATTGAGGATTGAGGACTGAGGATTGAGGATTGAAGATTGAGGATTGGGTATTGCGGATTGGACATTGAGGATTGAGGATTGAGGATTGAGGATTGAGCATTGAGGTCTGAAGATTGGATATTGATGATTGAAGATTGAGGATTGAGGATTGATTGTTGTAGATTGAGGACGAGGACTGAGGGTTGAGTATTGATGTTTAAGGTCTGAGGATTGAGGATTAAGGATTGAGAATTGAGGATTGAGGATTGAGGATTGAAGATTGAGGATTGCGTATTTAGGATTGAAGAATGAGGATTGACGATTGAGGATTGGGAATTGAGGATTGAAGATTGAGGATTGAGGATTGAGGATTGAGAATTGAGGATTGAAGATTGAGGATTGGGGAATGAGGATCGACGATTGAGGAATGAGTATTGAGGATTGAGAATTGAGGATTGATTATTGAATATTGAATATTGAGGATTGAAGATTGAGGATTGAGGATTGAGTATTGAGGATTGAGGATGAGGGATGATGGTTGAGGGTTGAGGTTTGAGAACTGAGGACTGAGGATTGAGCATTGCGAATGAGGATTGAGGATTGAGGATTGAGGATTGAGGATTGAGGATTGAGGATGAGGGCTGAGGGTTGAGGATTGAGGTTTGAGGACTGAGGACTGAGGATTGAGGATTGAGAATTGAGGATTGAGGATTGAGGATTGAAGATTGAGGATTGGGTATTGAGGATTGTAGAATGAGGATTGAGGATTGATGTTTGAGGATTGAGGACGGAGGATTGAAGATTGAGTATTGAGGATTGAAGATTGAGATTTGAGGTTTGAGGACTGAGGATTCAGGATTGAATATTGAGAATTGAGGATTGAGGATTGAGGATTGAGGATTGAGGATTGAGGATTGAAGATTGAGGATTGGGTATTGCGGACTGAACGTTGAGGATTTAGGATTGAGGATTGAGGATTGAGGATTGAGGACTGAAGATTGAATATTGATGATTGAAGATAGAGGATTGAGGATTGATTGTTGTGGATTGAGGACGAGGACTGAGGGTTGAGTATTGATGTTTAAGGTCTGAGGATTGAGGATTAGGGATTGAGAATTGAGGATTGAGGATTGAGGATTGAAGATTGAGGATTGTGTATTGAGGATTGAAGAATGAGGATTGATGATTGAGGATTGAGGATTGAGGATTGAAGACTGAGTATTGATGATTGACTGTTGAGGATTGAGGATTGATGATTGAGGATTGAGGATTGAGGATTGAGGATTGAAGATTGAGTATTGAGGATTGAAGATTGAGGATTGAGGATTGAGGATTGAGGATTGAGGATTGAGGATTGAAGATTGAGGATAGGGGATTGAGTATCGACGATTGAGTATTGAGTATTGAGGATTGAGAATTGAGGATTGATTATTGAAGATTGAGTATTGAGGATTGAATATTGAGGATTGAGTATTGAGTATTGAGGATTGAGGATGAGGGCTGAAGGTTGAGGGTTGAGGTTTGAGAACTGAGGTCTGAGGATTGAGCATTGAGAATTGAGGATTGAGGATTGAGGATTGAAGATTGAGGATTGGGTATTGAGGATTGAAGAATGAGGATTGAGGATTGAGGATTGAGGATTGAGGTTTGAAGATTGAGGATTGAGAATTGAGGATCGAGGATTGAATATTGAGTATTGAGGATTGAAGATTGAGGATTGAGGATTGAGTGTTGGGAATTGAGGATTGAGGATTGAGGTTTGAGGGCTGAGGACTGAGAATTGAGGATTGAGGATTGAGAATGAGGGCTGAGGGTTGAGGATTGAGGTTTGAGGACTGAGGACTGAGGATTGAGGATTGAGAATTGAGGATTGAGGATTGAGGATTGAGGATTGAGGATTGGGTATTGAGGATTGTAGAATGAGGATTGAGGATTGAGGGTTGCGGATTGAGGACGAGGACTGAGGGTTGAGTATTGATGTTTGAGGTCTGAGGATTGAGGATTGAGGATTGAGAATTGAGGATTGAGGATTGAGGATTGAAGATTGAGGATTGGGTGATGAGGATTGAAGAATGAGGACTGAGGATTGAGGATTGAGGATTGAGGATTGAAGATTGAGTATTGAGGATTGAAGATTGAGGACTGAGGTCTGAGGATTGAGGATTGAGGATTGAAGATTGAGGATTGTGTGTTGAGGATTGAAGAATGAGGATTGAGGATTGAGGATTCAGGATTGAGGATTGAAGATTGAGGATTGGGTATTGAGGATTGAAGAATGAGGATTGAGGATTGAGGATTGAGGATTGAATATTGAGGACTGGGTATTGAGGGTTGAAGAATCAGGATTGAGGATTGAGGATTGAGGATTGAGGATTGAGGATTGAAGACTGAGTATTGAGGATTGAAGATTGGGGATTGAGGATTCAGGATTAAGGTTTGAGGACTGAGGATTGAGGATTGAGGACTGAGGATTGAGGATTCAGTATTGAGGATTGAAGATTGAGGATTGGGTATTGCGTATTGAACATTGAGGATTGAGGATTGAGGATCGAGGACTGAGGATCGAGGACTGAGGATTGAGGATTGAAGGTTGAGGATTGGGGACTGAGGATTGAAGATCGAGGATTGAGGATTGAGGACTGAGGATTGAGGATTGAGGATTGAGGATTGAGGATTGAGGATTGAGGATGAGGGCTGAGGGTTAAGGATTGAGGTTTGAGGACTGAGGACTGAGGATTGAGGATTGAGAATTGAGGATTGAGGATTGAGGATTGAAGATTGAGGATTGGGTATTGAGGATTGTAGAATGAGGATTGAGGATTGAGGATTGAGGATTGAGGATTGAGGATTGAAGATTGAGTATTGAGGATTGAAAATTGAGGATTGAGTATTGAGTATTGAGGATTGAGGATTGAGGATTTCGTATAGATGATTGAAGATTGAGGATTGAGGATTGAGGATTGACGATTGAGGATTGAAGATTGAGGAGTGGGGACTGAGTGTTGAGATTCGAGTGATGAGAATTGATGTTTGTGGATAGAAATCTGAAGATTGCAGATTTAGTATTGAGTATTGAAAACTGTGAATTGATAATATTCTATTGACGATTGAGGACTGACATCTGATTGTTCAGGTCTGAGGTCTGAAGATTGAGGATTCAGGATTGAGGATTCAGGATTGAGGTTTGATGACAGAGGATTGAGGATTGAGGGTTGAGGCATGAGGATTGAGGATTGAGGATTGAAGATTGAGGATTGAGGATTGAGGATGAGGGCTGAGGGTTGACGATTGAAGTTTGAGGACTGAGGACTGAGGATTGAGGATTGCGAATTGAGGACTGAGGATTGAAGATTGAAGATTGAGGATTGGGTATTGAGGATTGAAGAATGAGGATTGAAAAATGAGGATTGAGGAATGAGGATTGAGGATTGAGGGTTGAAGATTGAGTATTGAGGATTGAAGCCTGACGATTGAGGAATGAGGATTGAGGATTAAGGATTGAGGATGGAGGATTGAAGATTGGGTATTGAGGATTGAAGATTGAGGATTGAGGATTCAGGATTGAGGATTGAGTGTTGAAGATTGAGGATTGGGGACTGAGTGTTGAGGTTTGAGTGATGAGAATTGATGTTTGTGGATAGAAATTTGAAGATTGCAGATTGAGTATTGAGTATTGAAAACTGTGAATTGATAATATTCTATTGAGGATTGAGGACTGACATCTGATTGTTCAGGTCTGAGGTCTGAAGATTGAGGATTCAGGATTGAGGAATCAGGATTGAGGTTTGATGACAGAGGATTGTGGATTGAGGATTGAGGCATGAGGATTGAGGATAGAGGATTGAAGATTGAGGATTGAGGATTGAGGATGAGGGCTGAGGGTTGACGATTGAAGTTTGAGGACTGAGGACTGAGGATTGACGATTGAGAATTGAGGATTGAGGATTGAACATTGAAGATTGAGGATTGGGTATTGAGGATTGAAGAATGAGTATTGAAGAATGAGGATTGAGGAATGAGGATTGAGGATTGAGGGTTGAAGATTGAGTATTGAGGACTGCAGCCTGACGATTGAGGATTGAGGATTGAGGATTAAGGATTGAGGATGGAGGATTGAAGATTCAGTATTGATGATTGAAGATTGAGGACCGAGGATTGAGGGTTGTGGATTGAGGACGAGGACTGAGGGTTGAGTATTGATGTTTAAGGTCTGAGGATTGAGGATTAAGGATTGAGAATTGAGGATTGAGGATTGAGGATTGAAGATTGAGGACTGGGTATTGAGGGTTGAAGAATCAGGATTGAGTATTGGGGATTGAAGATTTAGGATTGAAGATTGAGTATTGAGGATTGAAGATAGAGTTTTGAGGTTTGAGGACTGAGGATTGAGGATTGAGCATTGCGAATGAGGATTGAGGATTGAGGATTGAAGATTGAGGATTGGGTATTGAGGACTGAAGGATGAGGATTGAGGATTGAGGATTGAGGATTGAGGATTGAAGATTGAGTATTGAGGATTGAAGCCTGACGATTGAGGATTGAGGGTTGATGATTGAGGATTGAGGACGGAGGATTGAAGATTGAGTATTGAGGATTGAAGATTGAGATTTGAGGTTTGAGGACTGAGGATTCAGGATTGAGTATTGAGAATTGAGGATTGAGGATTGAGGATTGAGGATTGAGGATTGAGGATTGAAGATTGAGGATTGGGGACTGAGGACTGAGGATTGAGGATTGAGGATTGAGGATTGAGGATTGAGGATTGAGGATTGACGATTGAGTATTGAGGATTGAAGATTGAGGATTGAGGATTGAGGATTGAGGATTGAGGATTGAGGATTGAAGATTGAGGATTGGGGATTGAGGATCGACGATTGAGGATTGAGTATTGAGGATTGAGAATTGAGGATTGATTATTGAAGATTGAATATTGAGGATTGAAGATTGAGGATTGAGGATTGAGTATTGAGGATTGAGGATGAGGGATGATGGTTGAGGGTTGAGGTTTGAGAACTGAGGACTGAGGATTGAGCATTGAGAATTGAGGATTGAGGATTGAGGATTGGAGACTGATGATTGGGTATTGGGGATTGAAGGATGAGGATTGAGGATTGAGGATTGAGGATTGAGGATTTAAGATTGAGTATTGAGGATTGAAGCCTGACGATTGAGGATTGAGGATTGAGGATTGAGAATTGAGGACGGAGGATTGAAGATTGAGTATTGAGGATTGAAGATTGAGATTTGAGGTTTGAGGACTGAAGATTCAGGATTGAGTATTGAGAATTGAGGATTGAGGATTGAGGATTGAGGATTCAGGATTGAGGATTGAAGATTGAGGATTGGGTATTGAGGATTGAAGAATGAGGATTGAGGATTGAGGATTGAGGATTGAAGATTGAGGACTGGGTATTGAGGGTTGAAGAATCAGGATTGAGGATTGAGGATTGAGGATTGAGGATTGAGGATTGAAGACTGAGTATTGAGGATTGAAGATTGAGGATTGAAGATTGAGTATTGAGGATTGGAGCCTGACGATTGAGGATTGAGGATTGAGGATTGCGGATTGAGTACGGAGGATTGAAGGTTGAGTATTGAGGATTGAAGATTGAGTTTTGAGGTTTGAGGACTGAGGATTGAGGATTGAGTATTGAGGATTGAGGATTGAGGACTCAGGATTGAGGATTGAAGATTGAGGATTGGGTATTGCGGATTGGACATTGAGGATTGAGGATTGAGGATTGAGGATTGAGCATTGAGGACTGAAGATTGGATATTGATGATTGAAGATTGAGGATTGAGGATTGATTGTTGTAGATTGAGGACGAGGACTGAGGGTTGAGTATTGATGTTTAAGGTCTGAGGATTGAGGATTAAGGATTGAGAATTGAGGATTGAGGATTGAGGATTGAAGATTGAGGATTGCGTATTTAGGATTGAAGAATGAGGATTGACGATTGAGGATTGGGAATTGAGGATTGAAGATTGAGGATTGAGGATTGAGGATTGAGGATTGAGGATTGAAGATTGAGGATTGGGGAATGAGGATCGACGATTGAGGAATGAGTATTGAGGATTGAGAATTGAGGATTGATTATTGAATATTGAATATTGAGGATTGAAGATTGAGGATTGAGGATTGAGTATTGAGGATTGAGGATGAGGGATGATGGTTGAGGGTTGAGGTTTGAGAACTGAGGACTGAGGATTGAGCATTGCGAATGAGGATTGAGGATTGAGGATTGAGGATTGAGGATTGAGGATTGAGGATGAGGGCTGAGGGTTGAGGATTGAGGTTTGAGGACTGAGGACTGAGGATTGAGGATTGAGAATTGAGGATTGAGGATTGAGGATTGAAGATTGAGGATTGGGTATTGAGGATTGTAGAATGAGGATTGAGGATTGATGTTTGAGGATTGAGGACGGAGGATTGAAGATTGAGTATTGAGGATTGAAGATTGAGATTTGAGGTTTGAGGACTGAGGATTCAGGATTGAATATTGAGAATTGAGGATTGAGGATTGAGGATTGAGGATTGAGGATTGAGGATTGAAGATTGAGGATTGGGTATTGCGGACTGAACGTTGAGGATTTAGGATTGAGGATTGAGGATTGAGGATTGAGGACTGAAGATTGAATATTGATGATTGAAGATTGAGGATTGAGGATTGATTGTTGTGGATTGAGGACGAGGACTGAGGGTTGAGTATTGATGTTTAAGGTCTGAGGATTGAGGATTAGGGATTGAGAATTGAGGATTGAGGATTGAGGATTGAAGATTGAGGATTGTGTATTGAGGATTGAAGAATGAGGATTGATGATTGAGGATTGAGGATTGAGGATTGAAGACTGAGTATTGATGATTGACTGTTGAGGATTGAGGATTGATGATTGAGGATTGAGGATTGAGGATTGAGGATTGAAGATTGAGTATTGAGGATTGAAGATTGAGGATTGAGTATTGAGGATTGAGGATTGAGGATTGAGGATTGAAGATTGAGGATAGGGGATTGAGTATCGACGATTGAGTATTGAGTATTGAGGATTGAGAATTGAGGATTGATTATTGAAGATTGAGTATTGAGGATTGAATATTGAGGATTGAGTATTGAGTATTGAGGATTGAGGATGAGGGCTGAAGGTTGAGGGTTGAGGTTTGAGAACTGAGGTCTGAGGATTGAGCATTGAGAATTGAGGATTGAGGATTGAGGATTGAAGATTGAGGATTGGGTATTGAGGATTGAAGAATGAGGATTGAGGATTGAGGATTGAGGATTGAGGTTTGAAGATTGAGGATTGAGAATTGAGGATCGAGGATTGAATATTGAGTATTGAGGATTGAAGATTGAGGATTGAGGATTGAGTGTTGGGAATTGAGGATTGAGGATTGAGGTTTGAGGGCTGAGGACTGAGAATTGAGGATTGAGGATTGAGAATGAGGGCTGAGGGTTGAGGATTGAGGTTTGAGGACTGAGGACTGAGGATTGAGGATTGAGAATTGAGGATTGAGGATTGAGGATTGAGGATTGAGGATTGGGTATTGAGGATTGTAGAATGAGGATTGAGGATTGAGGGTTGCGGATTGAGGACGAGGACTGAGGGTTGAGTATTGATGTTTGAGGTCTGAGGATTGAGGATTGAGGATTGAGAATTGAGGATTGAGGATTGAGGATTGAAGATTGAGGATTGGGTGATGAGGATTGAAGAATGAGGACTGAGGATTGAGGATTGAGGATTGAGGATTGAAGATTGAGTATTGAGGATTGAAGATTGAGGACTGAGGTCTGAGGATTGAGGATTGAGGATTGAAGATTGAGGATTGTGTGTTGAGGATTGAAGAATGAGGATTGAGGATTGAGGATTCAGGATTGAGGATTGAAGATTGAGGATTGGGTATTGAGGATTGAAGAATGAGGATTGAGGATTGAGGATTGAGGATTGAATATTGAGGACTGGGTATTGAGGGTTGAAGAATCAGGATTGAGGATTGAGGATTGAGGATTGAGGATTGAGGATTGAAGACTGAGTATTGAGGATTGAAGATTGGGGATTGAGGATTCAGGATTAAGGTTTGAGGACTGAGGATTGAGGATTGAGGACTGAGGATTGAGGATTCAGTATTGAGGATTGAAGATTGAGGATTGGGTATTGCGTATTGAACATTGAGGATTGAGGATTGAGGATCGAGGACTGAGGATCGAGGACTGAGGATTGAGGATTGAAGGTTGAGGATTGGGGACTGAGGATTGAAGATCGAGGATTGAGGATTGAGGACTGAGGATTGAGGATTGAGGATTGAGGATTGAGGATTGAGGATTGAGGATGAGGGCTGAGGGTTAAGGATTGAGGTTTGAGGACTGAGGACTGAGGATTGAGGATTGAGAATTGAGGATTGAGGATTGAGGATTGAAGATTGAGGATTGGGTATTGAGGATTGTAGAATGAGGATTGAGGATTGAGGATTGAGGATTGAGGATTGAGGATTGAAGATTGAGTATTGAGGATTGAAAATTGAGGATTGAGTATTGAGGATTGAGGATTGAGGATTGAGGATTTCGTATAGATGATTGAAGATTGAGGATTGAGGATTGAGGATTGACGATTGAGGATTGAAGATTGAGGAGTGGGGACTGAGTGTTGAGATTCGAGTGATGAGAATTGATGTTTGTGGATAGAAATCTGAAGATTGCAGATTTAGTATTGAGTATTGAAAACTGTGAATTGATAATATTCTATTGACGATTGAGGACTGACATCTGATTGTTCAGGTCTGAGGTCTGAAGATTGAGGATTCAGGATTGAGGATTCAGGATTGAGGTTTGATGACAGAGGATTGAGGATTGAGGGTTGAGGCATGAGGATTGAGGATTGAGGATTGAAGATTGAGGATTGAGGATTGAGGATGAGGGCTGAGGGTTGACGATTGAAGTTTGAGGACTGAGGACTGAGGATTGAGGATTGCGAATTGAGGACTGAGGATTGAAGATTGAAGATTGAGGATTGGGTATTGAGGATTGAAGAATGAGGATTGAAAAATGAGGATTGAGGAATGAGGATTGAGGATTGAGGGTTGAAGATTGAGTATTGAGGATTGAAGCCTGACGATTGAGGAATGAGGATTGAGGATTAAGGATTGAGGATGGAGGATTGAAGATTGGGTATTGAGGATTGAAGATTGAGGATTGAGGATTCAGGATTGAGGATTGAGTGTTGAAGATTGAGGATTGGGGACTGAGTGTTGAGGTTTGAGTGATGAGAATTGATGTTTGTGGATAGAAATTTGAAGATTGCAGATTGAGTATTGAGTATTGAAAACTGTGAATTGATAATATTCTATTGAGGATTGAGGACTGACATCTGATTGTTCAGGTCTGAGGTCTGAAGATTGAGGATTCAGGATTGAGGAATCAGGATTGAGGTTTGATGACAGAGGATTGAGGATTGAGGATTGAGGCATGAGGATTGAGGATAGAGGATTGAAGATTGAGGATTGAGGATTGAGGATGAGGGCTGAGGGTTGACGATTGAAGTTTGAGGACTGAGGACTGAGGATTGACGATTGAGAATTGAGGATTGAGGATTGAACATTGAAGATTGAGGATTGGGTATTGAGGATTGAAGAATGAGTATTGAAGAATGAGGATTGAGGAATGAGGATTGAGGATTGAGGGTTGAAGATTGAGTATTGAGGACTGCAGCCTGACGATTGAGGATTGAGGATTGAGGATTAAGGATTGAGGATGGAGGATTGAAGATTCAGTATTGATGATTGAAGATTGAGGACCGAGGATTGAGGGTTGTGGATTGAGGACGAGGACTGAGGGTTGAGTATTGATGTTTAAGGTCTGAGGATTGAGGATTAAGGATTGAGAATTGAGGATTGAGGATTGAGGATTGAAGATTGAGGACTGGGTATTGAGGGTTGAAGAATCAGGATTGAGTATTGGGGATTGAAGATTTAGGATTGAAGATTGAGTATTGAGGATTGAAGATAGAGTTTTGAGGTTTGAGGACTGAGGATTGAGGATTGAGTATTGAGGATTGAGGATTGAGGATTGAGGATTGAGGATTGAAGATTGAGGATTGGGTATTGCGGATTGAACATTGAGGATTGAGGATTGAGGATTGAGGATTGAAGATTGAGGACTGAAGATTGAATATTGATGATTGAAGATCGAGGATTGAGGATTGATTGTTCTGGATTGAGGACGAGGACTGAGGGTTGAGTATTGATGTTTAAGGTCTGAGGATTGAGGATTAAGGATTGAGAATTGAGGATTGAGGATTGAGGATTGAAGATTGAGGATTGCGTATTGAGGATTGAAGAATGAGGATTGAGGGTTGAGGATTGAGGATTGAGGATTGAGTGTTGAAGATTGAGGATTGGGGACTGAGTGTTGAGGGTTGAATGATGAGAATTGATGTTTGTGGATAGAGATTTGAAGATTGCAGATTGAGTATTTAGTATTGAAAACTGTGAATTGATTATATTCTATTGATAATTGAGAATTGACAACTGATTGTTGATGACTGAGTTCTGAAGGTTGAGGATTCAGGATTGAGGATTCAGGTTTGAGTTTTGAGGATTGAGGATTGAGGATTGAGGATCGATAATTGAGGATTGAGGATTGAGGATTGAGGATTGAAGATTGAGGATTGGGTATTGCGGATTGAACATTGAGGATTGAGGATTGAGGATTGAGGATTGAGGATTGAGGACTGAAGATTGAATATTGATGATTGAAGATTGAGGATTGAGGATTGATTGTTCTGGATTGAGGACGAGGACTGAGGGTTGAGTATTGATGTTTGAGGTCTGAGGATTGAGGATTGAGGATTGAGAATTGAGGATTGAGGATTGAGGATTGAGGATTGAGGATTGAAGGCTGAGTATTGAGGATTGATGATTGGGGATTGAGAATTCAGTATTAAGGTTTGAGGACTGAGGATTGAGGATTGAGGACTGAGGATTGAGGATTCAGTATTGAGGATTGAAGATTGAGGATTGGGTATTGCGGATTGAACATTGAGGATTGAGGATTGAGAATTGAGGATTGAGGATTGAGGACTGAAGATTGAATATTGATGATTGAAGATTGACGATTGAGGATTGATTGTTGCAGATTGAGGACGAGGACTGAGGGTTGAGTATTGATGTTTAAGGTCTGAGGATTGAGGATTAAGGATTGAGAATTGAGGATTGAGGATTGAGGACAGAAGATTGAGGATTGTGTATTGAGGATTGAAGAATGGGGATTGAGGATTGAGGATTGTGGATTGAGGATTAAAGACTGAGCATTGATGATTGAAGGTTGAGGATTGAGGATTGATGATTGAGGATTGAGGATTGAGGATTGAGGATTGAAGATTGAGTATTGAGGATTGAAGATTGAGGATTGAGAATTGAGGATTGAAAATTGAGGATTGGGGATTGAGTATCGACGATTGAGTATTGAGTATTGAGGATTGAGTATTGAGTATTGAGGATTGAGAATTGAGGATTGATTATTGAAGATTGAGTATTGAGGATTGAAGATTGAGGATTGAGGATTGAGTATTGAGGATTGAGGATGTGGGCTGATGGCTGAGGGTTGAGGTTTGAGAACTGAGGACTGAGGATTGAGCATTGAGAATTGAGGATTGAGGATTGAGGATTGAAGATTGAGGAATGGGTATTGAGGATTGAAGAATGAGGATTGAGGATTGAGGATTGAGGATTGAGGATTGAAGATTGAGGATTGAGAATTGAGGATCGAGGATTGAATATTGAGTATTGAGGATTGAAGATTGAGGATTGAGGATTGAATGTTGAGTATTGAGGACGAGGACTGACGGTTGAGGGTTAATGTTTGAGGATTGAGGATTGAGGATTGAGGACTGAGGTTTGAGGATTGAGGATTGAGCATTGAGGATTGAAGATTGAGGACTGGGGATAGAGGATTGAAAGCTGAGGATTGAGGATTGAGGATTGAGGATTCAGGATTGAGGATAGAAGGTTCAATATTGATGATTGAAGGTTGAGAATTGAGGATTGAGGGTTGTGGATTGAGGACGAGGACTGAGGGTTGAGTATTGATGCCTGAGGTCTGAGGATTGAGGATTGAGGATTGTGAACTGAGGATTGGGGATTGAGGATTGAAGATTGAGGATTGGGTATTGAGGATTGAAGAATGAGGATTGAATATTGAATATTGATGATTGAAGATTGAGGACCGAGGATTGAGGGTTGTGGATTGAGGACGAGGACTGAGGGTTGAGTATTGATGTTTGAGGTCTGAGGATTGATGATTGAGGATTGAGGATTGAGAATTGAGGATTGAGGATTGAGGATTGAAGATTGAGTATTGGGTGTTGCGGATTGAAGAATGAGGATTGAGGATTGAGGATTGAGGATTGAGGGTTGAAGGTTGAGTATTGAGGATTGAAGATTGAAGATTGAGGTCTGAGGATTGAGGATTGAGGATTGAAGATTGAGGATTGGGTGTTGAGGATCGAAGACTGAGGATTGAGGGCTGAGGATTGTGGACTGAGGATTGAAGATTGAGGATTGGGTATTGAGGATTGAAGATTGAGGATTGAGGATTGAGTATTGAGGATAGAGGACTGATAGTTGAGTATTGAGGACTGAAGGTTGAGGATTGAAAATTGAGTATTGAGGATTCAGAATTGAGGTTTGAGGACTGAGGATTGAGGATTGAAGATTGAGTATTGAGGATTGAAGATTGAGGATTGAGGATTGATAATTGAGGATTGAGGGTGAGGTCTGAGGGTTGAGGATTGAGGTTTGAGGGCTGAGGACTGAGAATTGAGGATTGAGGATTGAGAATGAGGGCTGAGTGTTGAGGATTGAGGATTGAGGACTGAGGACTGAGGATTGAGGATTGAGAATGGAGGATTGAGGATTGAGGATTGAAGATTTAGGATTGGGTATTGAGGATTGTAGAATGAGGATAGAGGATTGAGGATTGAGGATTGAGGATTGAGGATTGAAGATTGAGTATTGAGGATTGAAAATTGAGGATTGAGTGTTGAGGATTGAGGATTGAGGATTGAGGACTGAGGATTGTGGATTGAGGATTGAGGATTGAGGATTGAGGATTGAGGATTGAGGATGAGGGCTGAGGTTTGAGGATTGAGGTTTCAGGACTAAGGACTGAGGATTGAGGTTTGAGAATTGAGGATTGAGGATTGAGGATTGAGGACTGAGGATCGAGGACTGAGGATTGAGGATTGAAGATTGAGGATTGGGGACTGAGGATTGAAGATCGAGGATTGAGGATTGAGGACTGAGGATTGTGGATTGAGGATTGAGGATTGAGGATTGAGGATTGAGGATTGAGGATGAGGGCTGAGGTTTGAGGATTGAGGTTTCAGGACTAAGGACTGAGGATTGAGGTTTGAGAATTGAGGATTGAGGATTGAGGATTGAAGATTGAGGATTGGGTATTGAGGATTGAAGGATGAGGATTGAGGATTGAGGATTGAGGATTGAAGATTGAGTATTGAGGATTGGAGCCTGACGATTGAGGATTGAGGATTGCGGATTGAGTACGGAGGATTGAAGATTGAGTATTGAGGATTGAAGATTGAGTTTTGAGGTTTGAGGACTGAGGATTGAGGATTGAGTATTGAGGATTGAGGATTGAGGACTGAGGATTGAGGATTGAAGATTGAGGATTGGGTATTGCGGATTGGACATTGAGGATTGAGGATTGAGGATTGAGGATTGAGCATTGAGGACTGAAGATTGGATATTGATGATTGAAGATTGAGGATTGAGGATTGATTGTTGTAGATTGAGGACGAGGACTGAGGGTTGAGTATTGATGTTTAAGGTCTGAGGATTGAGGATTAAGGATTGAGAATTGAGGATTGAGGATTGAGGATTGAAGATTGAGGATTGCGTATTTAGGATTGAAGAATGAGGATTGACGATTGAGGATTGAGGATTGAGGATTGAAGATTGAGAATTGAGGATTGAGGATTGAGGATTGAGGATTGAAGATTGAGGATTGGGGAATGAGGATCGACGATTGAGGAATGAGTATTGAGGATTGAGAATTGAGGATTGATTATTGAAGATTGAATATTGAGGATTGAAGATTGAGGATTGAGGATTGAGTATTGAGGATTGAGGATGAGGGATGATGGTTGAGGGTTGAGGTTTGAGAACTGAGGACTGAGGATTGAGCATTGCAAATGAGGATTGAGGATTGAGGATTGAAGATTGAGGATTGGGTATTGAGGACTGAAGGATGAGGATTGAGGATTGAGGATTGAGGATTGAGGATTGAAGATTGAGTATTGAGGATTGAAGCCTGACGATTGAGGATTGAGGATTGATGATTGAGAATTGAGGACGGAGGATTGAAGATTGAGTATTGAGGATTGAAGATTGAGATTTGAGGTTTGAGGACTGAGGATTCAGGATTGAGTATTGAGAATTGAGGATTGAGGATTCAGGATTGAGTATTCAGGATTGAGGATTGAAGATTGAGGATTGGGTATTGAGGATTGAAGAATGAGGATTGAGGATTGAGGATTGAGGATTGAAGATTGAGGACTGGGTATTGAGGGTTGAAGAATCAGGATTGAGGATTGAGGATTGAGGATTGAGGATTGAGGATTGAAGACTGAGTATTGAGGATTGAAGATTGGGGATTGAGGATTCAGGATTAAGGTTTGAGGACTGAGGATTGAGGATTGAGGACTGAGGATTGAGGATTCAGTATTGAGAATTGAAGATTGAGGATTGGGTATTGCGTATTGAACATTGAGGATTGAGGATTGATGATTGAGGACTGAGGATCGAGGACTGAGGATTGAGGATTGAAGATTGAGGATTGGGGACTGAGGATTGAAGATCGAGGATTGAGGATTGAGGACTGAGGATTGAGGATTGAGGATTCAGGATTGAGGATTGAGGATTGAGGATGAGGGCTGAGGGTTGAGGATTGAGGTTTGAGGACTGAGGACTGAGGATTGAGGATTGAGAATTGAGGATTGAGGATTGAGAATTGAAGATTGAGGATTGGGTATTGAGGATTGTAGAATGAGGATTGAGGATTGAGGATTGAGGATTGAGGATTGAGGATTGAAGATTGAGTATTGAGGATTGAAAATTGAGGATTGAGTATTGAGGATTGAGGATTGAGGATTGAGGTTTTCGTATAGATGATTGAAGATTGAGGATTGAGGATTGAGGATTGACGATTCAGGATTGAAGATTGAGGATTGGGGAGTGAGTGTTGAGATTCGAGTGATGAGAATTGATGTTTGTGGATAGAAATTTGAAGATTGCAGATTGAGTATTGAGTATTGAAAACTGTGAATTGATAATATTCTATTGACGATTGAGGACTGACATGTGATTGTTCAGGTCTGAGGTCTGAAGATTGAGGATTCAGGATTGAGGATTCAGGATTGAGGTTTGATGACAGAGGATTGAGGATTGAGGGTTGAGGCATGAGGATTGAGGATTGAGGATTGAAGATTGAGTATTGAGGATTGAAGATTGAGGATTGAGGATTGAGGATTGAGGATTCAGTGTTGAAGATTGAGGATTGGGGACTGAGTGTTGAGGGTTGAATGATGAGAATTGATGTTTGTGGATAGAGATTTGAAGATTGCAGATTGAGTATTGAGTATTGAAAACTGTGAATTGATTATATTATATTGATAATTGAGAATTGACAACTGATTGTTGAGGACTGAGTTCTGAAGGTTGAGGATTCAGGATTGAGGATTCAGGCTTGAGTTGTGGGGATTGAGGATTGAGGATTGAGGATCGATAATTGAGGATTGAGGATTGAGGATTGAGGATTGAGGATTGAAGATTGAGATTTGAGGCTTGAGGACTGAGGATTGAGGATTGAGTATTGAGAATTGAGGATTGAGGATTGAGGATTGACGATTGAGGATTGAGGTTTGAAGATTGAGGATTGGGTATTGCGGATTGAACATTGAGGATTGAGGATTGAGGATTGAGGATTGAGGATTGAGGACTGAAGATTGAATATTGATGATTGAAGATTGAGGATTGAGGATTGATTGTTGTGGATTGAGGACGAGGACTGAGGGTTGAGTATTGATGTTTAAGGTCTGAGGATTGAGGATTAAGGATTGAGAATTGAGGATTGAGGATTGAGGATTGAAGATTGAGGATTGAGGATTGAGGATTGAGGATTGAAGATTGAGGATTGAAGATTGAGTATTGAGGATTGAAAATTGAGGATTGAGTATTGAGGATTGAGGATTGAGGATTGAGGTTTTCGTATAGATGATTGAAGATTGAGGATTGAGGATTGAGGATTGACGATTCAGGATTGAAGATTGAGGATTGGGGAGTGAGTGTTGAGATTCGAGTGATGAGAATTGATGTTTGTGGATAGAAATTTGAAGATTGCAGATTGAGTATTGAGTATTGAAAACTGTGAATTGATAATATTCTATTGACGATTGAGGACTGACATGTGATTGTTCAGGTCTGAGGTCTGAAGATTGAGGATTCAGGATTGAGGATTCAGGATTGAGGTTTGATGACAGAGGATTGAGGATTGAGGGTTGAGGCATGAGGATTGAGGATTGAGGATTGAAGATTGAGTATTGAGGATTGAAGATTGAGGATTGAGGATTGAGGATTGAGGATTCAGTGTTGAAGATTGAGGATTGGGGACTGAGTGTTGAGGGTTGAATGATGAGAATTGATGTTTGTGGATAGAGATTTGAAGATTGCAGATTGAGTATTGAGTATTGAAAACTGTGAATTGATTATATTATATTGATAATTGAGAATTGACAACTGATTGTTGAGGACTGAGTTCTGAAGGTTGAGGATTCAGGATTGAGGATTCAGGCTTGAGTTGTGGGGATTGAGGATTGAGGATTGAGGATCGATAATTGAGGATTGAGGATTGAGGATTGAGGATTGAGGATTGAAGATTGAGATTTGAGGCTTGAGGACTGAGGATTGAGGATTGAGTATTGAGAATTGAGGATTGAGGATTGAGGATTGACGATTGAGGATTGAGGTTTGAAGATTGAGGATTGGGTATTGCGGATTGAACATTGAGGATTGAGGATTGAGGATTGAGGATTGAGGATTGAGGACTGAAGATTGAATATTGATGATTGAAGATTGAGGATTGAGGATTGATTGTTGTGGATTGAGGACGAGGACTGAGGGTTGAGTATTGATGTTTAAGGTCTGAGGATTGAGGATTAAGGATTGAGAATTGAGGATTGAGGATTGAGGATTGAAGATTGAGGATTGAGGATTGAGGATTGAGGATTGAAGATTGAGTATTGAGGATTGAAGATTGAGGATTGAGGATTGAGGATTGAGGATTGAGGATTGAAGATTGAGGATTGTGGAATGAGGATCGACGATTGAGGAATGAGTATTGAGGATTGAGAATTGAGGATTGATTATTGAAGATTGAATATTTAGGATTGAAGATTGAGGATTGAGGATTGAGTATTGAGGATTGAGGATGAGGGATGATGGTTGAGGGTTGAGGTTTGAGAACTGAGGACTGAGGATTGAGCATTGAGAATGAGGATTGAGGATTGAGGATTGAAGATTGAGGATTGGGTATTGAGGACTGAAGGATGAGGATTGAGGATTGAGGATTGGGGATTGAGGATTGAAGATTGAGTATTGAGGATTGAAGCCTGACGATTGAGGATTGAGGATTGATGTTTGTGGATTGAGGACGGAGGATTGAAGATTGAGTATTGAGGATTGAAGATTGAGATTTGAGGTTAGAGGACTGAGGATTCAGGATTGAATATTGAGAATTGAGGATTGAGGATTGAGGATTGAGGATTGAGGATTGAGGATTGAAGATTGAGGATTGGGTATTGCGGACTGAACGTTGAGGATTGAGGATTGAGGATTGAGGATTGAAGATTGAGGACTGAAGATTGAATATTGATGATTGAAGATTGAGGATTGAGGATTGATTGTTGTGGATCGAGGACGAGGACTGAGGGTTGAGTATTGATGTTTAAGGTCTGAGGATTGAGGATTAGGGATTGAGAATTGAGGATTGAGGATTGAGGATTGAAGATTGAGGATTGTGTATTGAGGATTGAAGAATGAGGATTGATGATTGAGGATTGAGGATTGAGGATTGAAGACTGAGTATTGATGATTGACTGTTGAGGATTGAGGATTGATGATTGAGGATTGAGGATTGAGGATTGAGGATTGAAGATTGAGTATTGAGGATTGAAGGTTGAGGATTGAGGATTGAGGATTGAGGATTGAGGATTGAGGATTGAAGATTGAGGATAGGGGATTGAGTATCGACGATTGAGTATTGAGTATTGAGGATTGAGAATTGAGGATTGATTATTGAAGATTGAGTATTGAGTATTGAATATTGAGGATTGAGTATTGAGTATTGAGGATTGAGGATGAGGGCTGAACGTTGAGGGTTGAGGTTTGAGATCTGAGGACTGAGGATTGAGCATTGAGAATTGAGGATTGAGGATTGAGGATTGAAGATTGAGGATTGGGTATTGAGGATTGAAGAATGAGGATTGAGGATTGAGGATTGAGGATTGAGGTTGAAGATTGAGGATTGAGAATTGAGGATCGAGGATTGAATATTGAGTATTGAGGATTGAAGATTGAGGATTGAGGATTGAGTGTTGGGAATTGAGGATTGAGGATTGAGGTTTGAGGGCTGAGGACTGAGAATTGAGGATTGAGGATTGAGAATGAGGGCTGAGGGTTGAGGATTGAGGTTTGAGGACTGAGGACTGAGGATTGAGGATTGAGAATTGAGGATTGAGGATTGAGCATTGAAGATTGAGGATTGGGTATTGTGGATTGTAGAATGAGGATTGAGGATTGAGGATTGAGGATTGAGGATTTAGGATTGGAGATTGAGGATTGAGGATTGAGTATTGAGAATTGAGGACTGATAGTTGAGTATTGAGGACTGAAGGTTGAGGATTGAAGATAGAGCATTGAGGATTCAGAATTGAGGTTAGAGGACTGAGGATTGAGGATAGAAGATTGAGTATTGAGGATTGAAGATTGAGGATTGTGGATTGATAATTGAGGACTAAGGATGAGGTCTGATGGTTGAGGATTGAGGTTTGAGTGCTGAGGACTGAGAATTGCTGATTGAGGATTGAGGATTGAGGATTGAAGATTGAGGATTGTGGAATGAGGATCGACGATTGAGGAATGAGTATTGAGGATTGAGAATTGAGGATTGATTATTGAAGATTGAATATTTAGGATTGAAGATTGAGGATTGAGGATTGAGTATTGAGGATTGAGGATGAGGGATGATGGTTGAGGGTTGAGGTTTGAGAACTGAGGACTGAGGATTGAGCATTGAGAATGAGGATTGAGGATTGAGGATTGAAGATTGAGGATTGGGTATTGAGGACTGAAGGATGAGGATTGAGGATTGAGGATTGAGGATTGAGGATTGAAGATTGAGTATTGAGGATTGAAGCCTGACGATTGAGGATTGAGGATTGATGTTTGTGGATTGAGGACGGAGGATTGAAGATTGAGTATTGAGGATTGAAGATTGAGATTTGAGGTTAGAGGACTGAGGATTCAGGATTGAATATTGAGAATTGAGGATTGAGGATTGAGGATTGAGGATTGAGGATTGAGGATTGAAGATTGAGGATTGGGTATTGCGGACTGAACGTTGAGGATTGAGGATTGAGGATTGAGGATTGAAGATTGAGGACTGAAGATTGAATATTGATGATTGAAGATTGAGGATTGAGGATTGATTGTTGTGGATCGAGGACGAGGACTGAGGGTTGAGTATTGATGTTTAAGGTCTGAGGATTGAGGATTAGGGATTGAGAATTGAGGATTGAGGATTGAGGATTGAAGATTGAGGATTGTGTATTGAGGATTGAAGAATGAGGATTGATGATTGAGGATTGAGGATTGAGGATTGAAGACTGAGTATTGATGATTGACTGTTGAGGATTGAGGATTGATGATTGAGGATTGAGGATTGAGGATTGAGGATTGAAGATTGAGTATTGAGGATTGAAGGTTGAGGATTGAGGATTGAGGATTGAGGATTGAGGATTGAGGATTGAAGATTGAGGATAGGGGATTGAGTATCGACGATTGAGTATTGAGTATTGAGGATTGAGAATTGAGGATTGATTATTGAAGATTGAGTATTGAGTATTGAATATTGAGGATTGAGTATTGAGTATTGAGGATTGAGGATGAGGGCTGAACGTTGAGGGTTGAGGTTTGAGATCTGAGGACTGAGGATTGAGCATTGAGAATTGAGGATTGAGGATTGAGGATTGAAGATTGAGGATTGGGTATTGAGGATTGAAGAATGAGGATTGAGGATTGAGGATTGAGGATTGAGGTTGAAGATTGAGGATTGAGAATTGAGGATCGAGGATTGAATATTGAGTATTGAGGATTGAAGATTGAGGATTGAGGATTGAGTGTTGGGAATTGAGGATTGAGGATTGAGGTTTGAGGGCTGAGGACTGAGAATTGAGGATTGAGGATTGAGAATGAGGGCTGAGGGTTGAGGATTGAGGTTTGAGGACTGAGGACTGAGGATTGAGGATTGAGAATTGAGGATTGAGGATTGAGCATTGAAGATTGAGGATTGGGTATTGTGGATTGTAGAATGAGGATTGAGGATTGAGGATTGAGGATTGAGGATTTAGGATTGGAGATTGAGGATTGAGGATTGAGTATTGAGAATTGAGGACTGATAGTTGAGTATTGAGGACTGAAGGTTGAGGATTGAAGATAGAGCATTGAGGATTCAGAATTGAGGTTAGAGGACTGAGGATTGAGGATAGAAGATTGAGTATTGAGGATTGAAGATTGAGGATTGTGGATTGATAATTGAGGACTAAGGATGAGGTCTGATGGTTGAGGATTGAGGTTTGAGTGCTGAGGACTGAGAATTGCTGATTGAGGATTGAGAATGAGGGCTGAGGTTTGAGGATTGAGGTTTGAGGACTGAGGACTGAGGATTGAGGATTGAGAATTGAGGATTGAGGATTGAGTATTGAAGATTGAGGATAGGGGATTGAGTATCGACGATTGAGTATTGAGTATTGAGGATTGAGAATTGAGGATTGATTATTGAAGATTGAGTATTGAGGATTGAAGATTGAGGATTGAGGATTGAGTATTGAGGATTGAGGATGAGGGCTGATGGTTGAGGGTTGAGGTTTGAGAACTGAGGACTGAGGATTGAGCATTGAGAATTGAGGATTGAGTATTCAGGATTGAAGATTGAGGATTGGGTATTGAGGATTGAAGAATGAGGATTGAGGATTGAGGGTTGAGGATTGAGGATTGAAGATTGAGGATTGAGAATTGAGGATCGAGGATTGAATATTGAGTATTGAGGATTGAAGATTGAGGATTGAGGATTGAGTGTTGAGTATTGAGGATTGAGGATTGAGGTTTGAGTGCTGAGGACTGAGAATTGAGGATTGAGGATTGAGAATGAGGGCTGAGGGTTGAGGATTGAGGTTTGAGGACTGAGGACTGAGGATTGAGGGTTGAGAATTGAGGATTGAGGATTGAGGATTGAGGATTGAGGATTGGGTATTGAGGATTGTAGAATGAGGATTGAGGATTGAGGGTTGCGGATTGAGGACGAGGACTGAGGGTTGAGTATTGATGTTTGAGGTCTGAGGATTGAGGATTGAGGATTGAGAATTGAGGATTGAGGATTGAGGATTGAAGATTGAGGATTGGGTGATGAGGATTGAAGAATGAGGACTGAGGATTGAGGATTGAGGATTGAGGATTGAAGATTGAGTATTGAGGATTGAAGATTGAGGATTGAGGTCTGAGGATTGAGGATTGAGGATTGAGGATTGAAGATTGAGGATTGCGTATTTAGGATTGAAGAATGAGGATTGACGATTGAGGATTGAGGATTGAGGATTGAAGATTGAGGATTGAGGATTGAGGATTGAGGATTGAGGATTGAAGATTGAGGATTGGGGAATGAGGATCGACGATTGAGGAATGAGTATTGAGGATTGAGAATTGAGGATTGATTATTGAAGATTGAATATTGAGGATTGAAGATTGAGGATTGAGGATTGAGTATTGAGGATTGAGGATGAGGGATGATGGTTGAGGGTTGAGGTTTGAGAACTGAGGACTGAGGATTGAGCATTGCGAATGAGGATTGAGGATTGAGGATTGAAGATTGAGGATTGGGTATTGAGGACTGAAGGATGAGGATTGAGGATTGAGGATTGAGGATTGAGGATTGAAGATTGAGTATTGAGGATTGAAGCCTGACGATTGAGGATTGAGGATTGATGATTGAGGATTGAGGACGGAGGATTGAAGATTGAGTATTGAGGATTGAAGATTGAGATTTGAGGTTTGAGGACTGAGGATTCAGGATTGAGTATTGAGAATTGAGGATTGAGGATTGAGGATTGAGGATTGAGGATTGAGGATTGAAGATTGAGGATTGAGAATTGAGGACGGAGGATTGAAGATTGAGTATTGAGGATCGAAGATTGAGATTTGAGGTTTGAGGACTGAGGATTCAGGATTGAGTATTGAGAATTGAGGATTGAGGATTGAGGATTGAGGATTCAGGATTGAGGATTGAAGGTTGAGGATTGGGTATTGAGGATTGAAGAATGAGGATTGAGGATTGAGGATTGAGGATTGAAGATTGAGGACTGGGTATTGAGGGTTGAAGAATCAGGATTGAGGATTGAGGATTGAGGATTGAGGATTGAGGATTGAAGACTGAGTATTGAGGATTGAAGATTGGGGATTGAGGATTCAGGATTAAGGTTTGAGGACTGAGGATTGAGGATTGAGGACTGAGGATTGAGGATTCAGTATTGAGGATTGAAGATTGAGGATTGGGTATTGCGTATTGAACATTGAGGATTGAGGATTGATGATTGAGGACTGAGGATCGAGGACTGAGGATTGAGGATTGAAGATTGAGGATTGGGGACCGAGGATTGAAGATCGAGGATTGAGGATTGAGGACTGAGGATTGAGGATTGAGGATTCAGGATTGAGGATTGAGGATAGAGGATGAGGGCTGAGGGTTGAGGATTGAGGTTTGAGGACTGAGGACTGAGGATTGAGGATTGAGAATTGAGGATTGAGGATTGAGAATTGAAGATCGAGGATTGGGTATTGAGGATTGTAGAATGAGGATTGAGGATTGAGGATTGAGGATTGAGGATTGAGGATTGAAGATTGAGTATTGAGGATTGAAAATTGAGGATTGAGTATTGAGGATTGAGGATTGAGGATTGAGGATTTCGTATAGATGATTGAAGATTGAGGGTTGAGGATTGAGGATTGACGATTCAGGATTGAAGATTGAGGATTGGGGAGTGAGTGTTGAGATTCGAGTGATGAGAATTGATGTTTGTGGATAGAAATTTGAAGATTGCAGATTGAGCATTGAGTATTGAAAACTGTGAATTGATAATATTCTATTGACGATTGAGGACTGACATCTGATTGTTCAGGTCTGAGGTCTGAAGATTGAGGATTCAGGATTGAGGATTCAGGATTGAGGTTTGATGACAGAGGATTGAGGATTGAGGGTTGAGGCATGAGGATTGAGGATTGAGGATTGAAGATTGAGGATTGAGGATTGAGGATGAGGGCTGAGGTTTGACGATTGAAGTTTGAGGACTGAGGACTGAGGATTGACGATTGAGAATTGAGGATTGAGGATTGAAGATTGAAGATTGAGGATTGGGTATTGAGGATTGAAGAATGAGGATTGAAGAATGAGGATTGAGGAATGAGGATTGAGGATTGAGGGTTGAAGATTGAGTGTTGAGGATTGCAGCCTGACGATTGAGGATTGAGGATCGAGGATTAAGGATTGAGGATGGAGGATTGAAGATTGAGTATTGAGGATTGAAGATTGAGGATTGAGGATTGAGGATTGAGGATTCAGTGTTGAAGATTGAGGATTGGGGACTGAGTGTTGAGGGTTGAATGATGAGAATTGATGTTTGTGGATAGAGATTTGAAGATTGCAGATTGAGTATTGAGTATTGAAAACTGTGAATTGATTATATTATATTGATAATTGAGAATTGACAACTGATTGTTGAGGACTGAGTTCTGAAGGTTGAGGATTCAGGATTGAGGATTCAGGCTTGAGTTTTGAGGATTGAGGATTGAGGATTGAGGATCGATAATTGAGGATTGAGGATTGAGGATTGAAGATTGAGGACTGGGTATTGAGTGTTGAAGAATCAGGATTGAGTATTGAGGATTGAAGATTGAGGATTGAGGATTGAGTATTGAGGATTGAGGATGAGGGCTGATGGTTGAGGGTTGAGGTTTCAGAACTGAGGACTGAGGATTGAGCATTGAGAATTGAGGATTGGGTATTGAGGATTGAAGAATGAGGATTGAGGATTGAGGGTTGAGGATTGAGGATTGAAGATTGAGGATTGAGAATTGAGGATCGAGGATTGAATATTGCGTATTGAGGATTGAAGATTGAGGATTGAGGATTGAGTGTTGAGTATTGAGGATTGAGGATTGAGGTTTGAGTGCTGAGGACTGAGAATTGAGGATGGAGTATTGAGAATGAGGGCTGAGGGTTGAGGATTGAGGTTTGAGGACTGAAGACTGAGGATTGAGGATTGAGAATTGAGGATTGAGGATTGAGGATTGAAGATTGAGGATTGGGTAGTGAGGATTGTAGAATGAGGATTGAGGATTGAGGGTTGCGGATTGAGGACGAGGACTGAGGGTTGATTATTGATGTTTGAGGTCTGAGGATTGAGGATTGAGGATTGAGAATTGAGGATTGAGGATTGAGGATTGAAGATTGAGGATTGGGTGATGAGGATTGAAGAATGAGGACTGAGGATTGAGGATTGAGGATTGAGGATTGAAGATTGAGTATTGAGGATTGAAGATTGAGGATTGAGGTCTGAGGATTGAGGATTGATGATTGAAGATTGAGGATTGTGTGTTGAGGATTGAAGAATGAGGATTGAGGATTGAGGATTCAGGATTGAGGATTGAAGATTGAGGATTGGGTATTGAGGATTGAAGAATGAGGATTGAGGATTGAGGATTGAGGATTGAAGATTGAGGACTGGGTATTGAGGGTTGAAGAATCAGGATTGAGGATTGAGGATTGAGGATTGAGGATTGAGGATTGAAGACTGAGTATTGAGGATTGAAGATTGAGATTTGAGGTTTGAGGACTGAGGATTCAGGGTTGAGTATTGAGAATTGAGGATTGAGGATTGAGGATTGAGGATTCAGGATTGAGGATTGAAGATTGAGGATTGGGTATTGAGGATTGAAGAATGAGGATTGAGGATTGGGTGATGAGGATTGAAGAATGAGGACTGAGATTTGAGGCTTGAGGACTGAGGATTGAGGATTGAGTATTGAGAATTGAGGATTGAGGATTGAGGATTGACGATTGAGGATTGAGGTTTGAAGATTGAGGATTGGGTATTGCGGATTGAACATTGAGGATTGAGGATTGAGGATTGAGGATTGAGGATTGAGGACTGAAGATTGAATATTGATGATTGAAGATTGAGGATTGAGGATTGATTGTTGTGGATTGAGGACGAGGACTGAGGGTTGAGTATTGATGTTTAAGGTCTGAGGATTGAGGATTAAGGATTGAGAATTGAGGATTGAGGATTGAGGATTGAAGATTGAGGATTGAGGATTGAGGATTGAGGATTGAAGATTGAGTATTGAGGATTGAAGATTGAGGATTGAGGATTGAGGATTGAGGATTGAGGATTGAAGATTGAGGATTGTGGAATGAGGATCGACGATTGAGGAATGAGTATTGAGGATTGAGAATTGAGGATTGATTATTGAAGATTGAATATTTAGGATTGAAGATTGAGGATTGAGGATTGAGTATTGAGGATTGAGGATGAGGGATGATGGTTGAGGGTTGAGGTTTGAGAACTGAGGACTGAGGATTGAGCATTGAGAATGAGGATTGAGGATTGAGGATTGAAGATTGAGGATTGGGTCTTGAGGACTGAAGGATGAGGATTGAGGATTGAGGATTGAGGATTGAGGATTGAAGATTGAGTATTGAGGTTTGAAGCCTGACGATTGAGGATTGAGGATTGATGTTTGTGGATTGAGGACGGAGGATTGAAGATTGAGTATTGAGGATTGAAGATTGAGATTTGAGGTTAGAGGACTGAGGATTCAGGATTGAATATTGAGGATTGAGGATTGAGGATTGAGGATTGAGGATTGAGGATTGAAGATTGAGGATTGGGTATTGCGGACTGAACGTTGAGGATTGAGGATTGAGGATTGAGGATTGAAGATTGAGGACTGAAGATTGAATATTGATGATTGAAGATTGAGGATTGAGGATTGATTGTTGTGGATCGAGGACGAGGACTGAGGGTTGAGTATTGATGTTTAAGGTCTGAGGATTGAGGATTAGGGATTGAGAATTGAGGATTGAGGATTGAGGATTGAAGATTGAGGATTGGGTATTGAGGATTGAAGAATGAGGATTGAGGATTGAGGATTGAGGATTGAAGATTGAGGACTGGGTATTGAGGGTTGAAGAATCAGGATTGAGGATTGAGGATTGAGGATTGAGGATTGAGGATTGAAGACTGAGTATTGAGGATTGAAGATTGAGATTTGAGGTTTGAGGACTGAGGATTCAGGGTTGAGTATTGAGAATTGAGGATTGAGGATTGAGGATTGAGGATTCAGGATTGAGGATTGAAGATTGAGGATTGGGTATTGAGGATTGAAGAATGAGGATTGAGGATTGATGATTGAGGATTGAAGATTGAGGACTGGGTATTGAGGGTTGAAGAATCAGGATTGAGGATTGAGGATTGAGGATTGAGGATTGAGGATTGAAGACTGAGTATTGAGGATTGAAGATTGGGGATTGAGGATTCAGGATTAAGGTTTGAGGACTGAGGATTGAGGATTGAGGACTGAGGATTGAGGATTGTGGACTGAGGATTGAGGATTCAGTATTGAGGATTGAAGATTGAGGATTGGGTATTGCGTATTGAACATTGAGGATTGAGGATTGATGATTGAGGACTGAGGATCGAGGACTGAGGATTGAGGATTGAAGATTGAGGATTGGGGACTGAGGATTGAAGATCGAGGATTGAGGATTGAGGACTGAGGATTGAGGATTGAGGATTCAGGATTGAGGATTGAGGATAGAGGATGAGGGCTGAGGGTTGAGGATTGAGGTTTGAGGACTGAGGACTGAGGATTGAGGATTGAGAATTGAGGATTGAGGATTGAGAATTGAAGATCGAGGATTGGGTATTGAGGATTGTAGAATGAGGATTGAGGATTGAGGATTGAGGATTGAGGATTGAGGATTGAAGATTGAGTATTGAGGATTGAAAATTGAGGATTGAGTATTGAGGATTGAGGATTGAGGATTGAGGATTTCGTATAGATGATTGAAGATTGAGGATTGAGGATTGAGGATTGACGATTCAGGATTGAAGATTGAGGATTGGGGAGTGAGTGTTGAGATTCGAGCGATGAGAATTGATGTTTGTGGATAGAAATTTGAAGATTGCAGATTGAGTATTGAGTATTGAAAACTGTGAATTGATAATATTCTATTGACGATTGAGGACTGACATCTGATTGTTCAGGTCTGAGGTCTGAAGATTGAGGATTCAGGATTGAGGATTCAGGATTGAGGTTTGATGACAGAGGATTGAGGATTGAGGGTTGAGGCATGAGGATTGAGGATTGAGGATTGAAGATTGAGGATTGAGGATTGAGGATGAGGGCTGAGGTTTGACGATTGAAGTTTGAGGACTGAGGACTGAGGATTGACGATTGAGAATTGAGGATTGAGGATTGAAGATTGAAGATTGAGGATTGGGTATTGAGGATTGAGGAATGAGGATTGAAGAATGAGGATTGAGGAATGAGGATTGAGGATTGAGGGTTGAAGATTGAGTGTTGAGGATTGCAGCCTGACGATTGAGGATTGAGGATCGAGGATTAAGGATTGAGGATTGAGGATTGAAGATTGAGGACTGGGTATTGAGTGTTGAAGAATCAGGATTGAGTATTGAGGATTGAAGATTGAGGATTGAGGATTGAGTATTGAGGATTGAGGATGAGGGCTGATGGTTGAGGGTTGAGGTTTCAGAACTGAGGACTGAGGATTGAGCATTGAGAATTGAGGATTGAGGATTGAGGATTGAGGATTGAGGATTGAGGATTGAAGATTGAGGATTGACGATTGAGTATTGAGGATTGAAGATTGAGGATTGAGGATTGAGGATTGAGGATTGAGGATTGAAGACTGAGTATTGAGGATTGAAGATTGAGGATTGAGGATTGAGGATTGAGGATTGAGGATTGAGGATTGAAGATTGAGGATAGGGGATTGAGTATCGACGATTGAGTATTGAGTATTGAGGATTGAGAATTGAGGATTGATTATTCAAGATTGAGTATTGAGGATTGAAGATTGAGGATTGAGGATTGAGTATTGAGGATTGAGGATGAGGGCTGATGGTTGAGGGTTGAGGTTTGAGAACTGAGGACTGAGGATTGAGCATTGAGAATTGAGGATTGAGTATTGAGGATTGAAGATTGAGGATTGGGTATTGAGGATTGAAGAATGAGGATTGAGGATTGAGGATTGAGGATTGAGGATTGAAGATTGAGGATTGAGAATTGAGGATCGAGGATTGAATATTGCGTATTGAGGATTGAAGATTGAGGATTGAGGATTGAGTGTTGAGTATTGAGGATTGAGGATTGAGGTTTGAGTGCTGAGGACTGAGAATTGAGGATGGAGTATTGAGAATGAGGGCTGAGGGTTGAGGATTGAGGTTTGAGGACTGAAGACTGAGGATTGAGGATTGAGAATTGAGGATTGAGGATTGAGGATTGAAGATTGAGGATTGGGTAGTGAGGATTGTAGAATGAGGATTGAGGATTGAGGGTTGCGGATTGAGGGCGAGGACTGAGGGTTGAGTATTGATGTTTGAGGTCTGAGGATTGAGGATTGAGGATTGAGAATTGAGGATTGAGGATTGAGGATTGAAGATTGAGGATTGGGTGATGAGGATTGAAGAATGAGGACTGAGGATTGAGGATTGAGGATTGAGGATTGAAGATTGAGTATTGAGGATTGAAGATTGAGGATTGAGGTCTGAGGATTGAGGATTGATGATTGAAGATTGAGGATTGTGTGTTGAGGATTGAAGAATGAGGATTGAGGATTGAGGATTCAGGATTGAGGATTGAAGATTGAGGATTGGGTATTGAGGATTGAAGAATGAGGATTGAGGATTGAGGATTGAGGATTGAAGATTGAGGACTGGGTATTGAGGGTTGAAGAATCAGGATTGAGGATTGAGGATTGAGGATTGAGGATTGAGGATTGAAGACTGAGTATTGAGGATTGAAGAATGGGGATTGAGGATTCAGGATTAAGGTTTGAGGACTGAGGATTGAGGATTGAGGACTGAGGATTGAGGATTCAGTATTGAGGATTGAAGGTTGAGGATTGGGTATTGCGTATTGAACATTGAGGATTGAGGATTGAGGATTGAGGACTGAGGATCGAGGACTGAGGATTGAGGATTGAAGATTGAGGATTGGGGACTGAGGATTGAAGATCGAGGATTGAGGATTGAGGACTGAGGATTGAGGATTGAGGATTGAGGATTGAGGATTGAGGATTGAGGATTGAGGATGAGGGCTGAGGTTTGAGGATTGAGGTTTCAGGACTAAGGACTGAGGATTGAGGTTTGAGAATTGAGGATTGAGGATTGAGAATTGAAGATCGAGGATTGGGTATTGAGGATTGTAGAATGAGGATTGAGGATTGAGGATTGAGGATTGAGGATTGAGGATTGAAGATTGAGTATTGAGGATTGAAAATTGAGGATTGAGTATTGAGGATTGAGGATTGAGGATTGAGGATTTCGTATAGATGATTGAAGATTGAGGATTGAGGATTGAGGATTGACGATTCAGGATTGAAGATTGAGGATTGGGGAGTGAGTGTTGAGATTCGAGTGATGAGAATTGATGTTTGTGGATAGAAATTTGAAGATTGCAGATTGAGTATTGAGTATTGAAAACTGTGAATTGATAATATTCTATTGACGATTGAGGACTGACATCTGATTGTTCAGGTCTGAGGTCTGAAGATTGAGGATTCAGGATTGAGGATTCAGGATTGAGGTTTGATGACAGAGGATTGAGGATTGAGGGTTGAGGCATGAGGATTGAGGATTGAGGATTGAAGATTGAGGATTGAGGATTGAGGATGAGGGCTGAGGTTTGACGATTGAAGTTTGAGGACTGAGGACTGAGGATTGACGATTGAGAATTGAGGATTGAGGATTGAAGATTGAAGATTGAGGATTGGGTATTGAGGATTGAGGAATGAGGATTGAAGAATGAGGATTGAGGAATGAGGATTGAGGATTGAGGGTTGAAGATTGAGTGTTGAGGATTGCAGCCTGACGATTGAGGATTGAGGATCGAGGATTAAGGATTGAGGATTGAGGATTGAAGATTGAGGACTGGGTATTGAGTGTTGAAGAATCAGGATTGAGTATTGAGGATTGAAGATTGAAGATTGAGGATTGAGTATTGAGGATTGAGGATGAGGGCTGATGGTTGAGGGTTGAGGTTTCAGAACTGAGGACTGAGGATTGAGCATTGAGAATTGAGGATTGAGGATTGAGGATTGAGGATTGAGGATTGAGGATTGAAGATTGAGGATTGACGATTGAGTATTGAGGATTGAAGATTGAGGATTGAGGATTGAGGATTGAGGATTGAGGATTGAAGACTGAGTATTGAGGAATGAAGATTGAGGATTGAGGATTGAGGATTGAGGATTGAGGATTGAGGATTGAAGATTGAGGATAGGGGATTGAGTATCGACGATTGAGTATTGAGTATTGAGGATTGAGAATTGAGGATTGATTATTCAAGATTGAGTATTGAGGATTGAAGATTGAGGATTGAGGATTGAGTATTGAGGATTGAGGATGAGGGCTGATGGTTGAGGGTTGAGGTTTGAGAACTGAGGACTGAGGATTGAGCATTGAGAATTGAGGATTGAGTATTGAGGATTGAAGATTGAGGATTGGGTATTGAGGATTGAAGAATGAGGATTGAGGATTGAGGATTGAGGATTGAGGATTGAAGATTGAGGATTGAGAATTGAGGATCGAGGATTGAATATTGCGTATTGAGGATTGAAGATTGAGGATTGAGGATTGAGTGTTGAGTATTGAGGATTGAGGATTGAGGTTTGAGTGCTGAGGACTGAGAATTGAGGATGGAGTATTGAGAATGAGGGCTGAGGGTTGAGGATTGAGGTTTGAGGACTGAAGACTGAGGATTGAGGATTGAGAATTGAGGATTGAGGATTGAGGATTGAAGATTGAGGATTGGGTAGTGAGGATTGTAGAATGAGGATTGAGGATTGAGGGTTGCGGATTGAGGGCGAGGACTGAGGGTTGAGTATTGATGTTTGAGGTCTGAGGATTGAGGATTGAGGATTGAGAATTGAGGATTGAGGATTGAGGATTGAAGATTGAGGATTGGGTGATGAGGATTGAAGAATGAGGACTGAGGATTGAGGATTGAGGATTGAGGATTGAAGATTGAGTATTGAGGATTGAAGATTGAGGATTGAGGTCTGAGGATTGAGGATTGATGATTGAAGATTGAGGATTGTGTGTTGAGGATTGAAGAATGAGGATTGAGGATTGAGGATTCAGGATTGAGGATTGAAGATTGAGGATTGGGTATTGAGGATTGAAGAATGAGGATTGAGGATTGAGGATTGAGGATTGAAGATTGAGGACTGGGTATTGAGGGTTGAAGAATCAGGATTGAGGATTGAGGATTGAGGATTGAGGATTGAGGATTGAAGACTGAGTATTGAGGATTGAAGAATGGGGATTGAGGATTCAGGATTAAGGTTTGAGGACTGAGGATTGAGGATTGAGGACTGAGGATTGAGGATTCAGTATTGAGGATTGAAGGTTGAGGATTGGGTATTGCGTATTGAACATTGAGGATTGAGGATTGAGGATTGAGGACTGAGGATCGAGGACTGAGGATTGAGGATTGAAGATTGAGGATTGGGGACTGAGGATTGAAGATCGAGGATTGAGGATTGAGGACTGAGGATTGAGGATTGAGGATTGAGGATTGAGGATTGAGGATTGAGGATTGAGGATGAGGGCTGAGGTTTGAGGATTGAGGTTTCAGGACTAAGGACTGAGGATTGAGGTTTGAGAATTGAGGATTGAGGATTGAGGATTGAAGATTGAGGATTGGGTATTGAGGATTGAAGGATGAGGATTGAGGATTGAGGATTGAGGATTGAAGATTGAGTATTGAGGATTGGAGCCTGACGATTGAGGATTGAGGATTGAGGATTGCGGATTGAGTACGGAGGATTGAAGGTTGAGTATTGAGGATTGAAGATTGAGTTTTGAGGTTTGAGGACTGAGGATTGAGGATTGAGTATTGAGGATTGAGGATTGAGGACTGAGGATTGAGGATTGAAGATTGAGGATTGGGTATTGCGGATTGGACATTGAGGATTGAGGATTGAGGATTGAGGATTGAGCGTTGAGGACTGAAGATTGGATATTGATGATTGAAGATTGAGGATTGAGGATTGATTGTTGTAGATTGAGGACGAGGACTGAGGGTTGAGTATTGATGTTTAAGGTCTGAGGATTGAGGATTAAGGATTGAGAATTGAGGATTGAGGATTGAGGATTGAAGATTGAGGATTGCGTATTTAGGATTGAAGAATGAGGATTGACGATTGAGGATTGGGAATTGAGGATTGAAGATTGAGGATTGAGGATTGAGGATTGAGGATTGAGGATTGAAGATTGAGGATTGGGGAATGAGGATCGACGATTGAGGAATGAGTATTGAGGATTGAGAATTGAGGATTGATTATTGAAGATTGAATATTGAGGATTGAAGATTGAGGATTGAGGATTGAGTATTGAGGATTGAGGATGAGGGATGATGGTTGAGGGTTGAGGTTTGAGAACTGAGGACTGAGGATTGAGCATTGCGAATGAGGATTGAGGATTGAGGATTGAAGATTGAGGATTGGGTATTGAGGACTGAAGGATGAGGATTGAGGATTGAGGATTGAGGATTGAGGATTGAAGATTGAGTATTGAGGATTGAAGCCTGACGATTGAGGATTGAGGATTGATGATTGAGGATTGAGGACGGAGGATTGAAGATTGAGTATTGAGGATTGAAGATTGAGATTTGAGGGTTGAGGACTGAGGATTCAGGATTGAGTATTGAGAATTGAGGATTGAGGATTGAGGATTGAGGATTGAGGATTGAGGATTGAGGATTGAAGATTGAGGATTGGGGACTGAGGACTGAGGATTGAGCATTGAGGATTGAGGATTGAGGATTGAGGATTGAGGATTGACGATTGAGTATTGAGGATTGAAGATTGAGGATTGAGGATTGAGGATTGAGGATTGAGGATTGAAGATTGAGGATTGGGGATTGAGGATCGACGATTGAGGATTGAGTATTGAGGATTGAGAATTGAGGATTGATTATTGAAGATTGAATATTGAGGATTGAAGATTGAGGATTGAGGACTGAGTATTGAGGATTGAGGATGAGGGATGATGGTTGAGGGTTGAGGTTTGAGAACTGAGGACTGAGGATTGAGCATTGAGAATTGAGGATTGAGGATTGAGGATTGAAGACTGAGTATTGATGATTGAAGGTTGAGGATTGAGGATTGATGATTGAGGATTGAGGATTGAGGATTGAGGATTGATTATTGAAGATTGAGTATTGAGGATTGAAGATTGAGGATTGAGGATTGAGTATTGAGGATTGAGGATGAGGGCTGATGGTTGAGGGTTGAGGTTTGAGGACTGAGGACTGAGGATTGAGCATTGAGAATTGAGGATTGAGTATTGAGGATTGAAGATTGAGGATTGGGTATTGAGGATTGAAGAATGAGGATTGAGGATTGAGGATTGAGGATTGAGGATTGAAGATTGAGGATTGAGAATTGAGGATCGAGGATTGAATATTGAGTATTGAGGATTGAAGATTGAGGATTGAGGATTGAGTGTTGAGTATTGAGGATTGAGGATTGAGGTTTGAGTGCTGAGGACTGAGAATTGAGGATTGAGTATTGAGAATGAGGGCTGAGGGTTGAGGATTGAGGTTTGAGGACTGAGGACTGAGGATTGAGGATTGAGAATTGAGGATTGAGGATTGAGGATTGAAGATTGAGGATTGGGTATTGAGGATTGTAGAATGAGGATTGAGGATTGAGGGTTGCGGATTGAGGACGAGGACTGAGGGTTGAGTATTGATGTTTGAGGTCTGAGGATTGAGGATTGAGGATTGAGAATTGAGGATTGAGGATTGAGGATTGAAGATTGAGGATTGGGTGATGAGGATTGAAGAATGAAGACTGAGGATTGAGGATTGAGGATTGAGGATTGAAGATTGAGTATTGAGGATTGAAGATTGAGGATTGAGGTCTGAGGATTGAGGATTGAGGATTGAAGATTGAGGATTGTGTGTTGAGGATTGAAGAATGAGGATTGAGGATTGAGGATTCAGGATTGAGGATTGAAGATTGAGGATTGGGTATTGAGGATTGAAGAATGAGGATTGAGGATTGAGGATTGAGGATTGAAGATTGAGGACTGGGTATTGAGGGTTGAAGAATCAGGATTGAGGATTGAGGATTGAGGATTGAGGATTGAGGATTGAAGACTGAGTATTGAGGATTGAAGATTGGGGATTGATGATTCAGGATTAAGGTTTGAGGACTGAGGATTGAGGATTGAGGACTGAGGATTGAGGATTCAGTATTGAGGATTGAAGATTGAGGATTGGGTATTGCGTATTGAACATTGAGGATTGAGGATTGAGGATTGAGGACTGAGGATCGAGGACTCAGGATTGAGGATTGAAGGTTGAGGATTGGGGACTGAGGATTGAAGATCGAGGATTGAGGATTGAGGACTGAGGATTGAGGATTGAGGATTGAGGATTGAGGATTGAGGATTGAGGATGAGGGCTGAGGGTTGAGGATTGAGGTTTCAGGACTAAGGACTGAGGATTGAGGTTTGAGAATTGAGGACTGAGGATTGAGGATTGAAGATTGAGGATTGGGTATTGAGGATTGAAGGATGAGGATTGAGGATTGAGGATTGAGGATTGAAGATTGAGTATTGAGGATTGGAGCCTGACGATTGAGGATTGAGGATTGAGGATTGCGGATTGAGTACGGAGGATTGAAGATTGAGTATTGAGGATTGAAGATTGAGTTTTGAGGTTTGAGGACTGAGGATTGAGGATTGAGTATTGAGGATTCAGGATTGAGGACTGAGGATTGAGGATTGAAGATTGAGGATTGGGTATTGCGGATTGGACATTGAGGATTGAGGATTGAGGATTGAGGATTGAGCATTGAGGACTGAAGATTGGATATTGATGATTGAAGATTGAGGATTGAGGATTGATTGTTGTAGATTGAGGACGAGGACTGAGGGTTGAGTATTGATGTTTAAGGTCTGAGGATTGAGGATTAAGGATTGAGAATTGAGGATTGAGGATTGGGGATTGAAGATTGAGGATTGCGTATTGAGGATTGAAGAATGAGGATTGACGATTGAGGATTGAGAATTGAGGATTGAAGACTGAGTATTGATGATTGATGGTTGAGGATTGAGAATTGAGGATTGAGGATTGAGGATTGAGGATTGAGGATTGAGGATTGAAGATTGAGTATTGAGGATTGAAGATTGAGGATTGAGGATTGAGGATTGAGGATTGAGGATTGAAGATTGAGGATTGTGGAATGAGGATCGACGATTGAGGAATGAGTATTGAGGATTGAGAATTGAGGATTGATTATTGAAGATTGAATATTTAGGATTGAAGATTGAGGATTGAGGATTGAGTATTGAGGATTGAGGATGAGGGATGATGGTTGAGGTTTGAGGTTTGAGAACTGAGGACTGAGGATTGAGCATTGAGAATGAGGATTGAGGATTGAGGATTGAAGATTGAGGATTGGGTATTGAGGACTGAAGGATGAGGATTGAAGCCTGACGATTGAGGATTGAGGATTGATGTTTGAGGATTGAGGACGGAGGATTGAAGATTGAGTATTGAGGATTGAAGATTGAGATTTGAGGTTTGAGGACTGAGGATTCAGGATTGAATATTGAGAATTGAGGATTGAGGATTGAGGATTGAGGATTGAGGATTTAGGATTGAAGATTGAGGATTGGGTATTGCGGACTGAACGTTGAGGATTGAGGATTGAGGATTGAGGATTGAGGATTGAGGACTGAAGATTGAATATTGATGATTGAAGATTGAGGATTGAGGATTGATTGTTGTGGATCGAGGACGAGGACTGAGGGTTGAGTATTGATGTTTAAGGTCTGAGGATTGAGGATTAGGGATTGAGAATTGAGGATTGAGGATTGAGGATTGAAGATTGAGGATTGTGTATTGAGGATTGAAGAATGAGGATTGATGATTGAGCATTGAGGATTGAGGATTGAAGACTGAGTATTGATGATTGACTGTTGAGGATTGAGGATTGATGATTGAGGATTGAGGATTGAGGATTGAGGATTGAAGATTGAGTATTGAGGATTGAAGGTTGAGGATTGAGGATTGAGGATTGAGGATTGAGGATTGAGGATTGAAGATTGAGGATTGGGGATTGAGTATCGATGATTGAGTATTGAGTATTGAGCATTGGGAATTGAGGATTGATTTTTGAAGATTGAGTATTGAGGATTGAATATTGAGGATTGAGTATTGAGTATTGAGGATTGAGGATGAGGGCTGAACGTTGAGGGTTGAGGTTTGAGAACTGAGGACTGAGGATTGAGCATTGAGAATTGAGGATTGAGGATTGAGGATTGACGATTGAGGATTGGGTATTGAGGATTGAAGAATGAGGATTGAGGATTGAGGATTGAGGATTGAGGTTTGAAGATTGAGGATTGAGAATTGAGGATCGAGGATTGAATATTGAGTATTGAGGATTGAAGATTGAGGATTGAGGATTGAGTGTTGGGAATTGAGGATTGAGGATTGAGGTTTGAGGGCTGAGGACTGAGAATTGAGGATTGAGGATTGAGAATGAGGGCTGAGGGTTGAGGATTGAGGTTTGAGGACTGAGGACTGAGGATTGAGGATTGAGAATTGAGGATTGAGGATTGAGCATTGAAGATTGAGGATTGGGTATTGTGGATTGTAGAATGAGGATTGAGGATTGAGGATTGAGGATTGAGGATTTAGGATTGGAGATTGAGGATTGAGGATTGAGTATTGAGAATTGAGGACTGATAGTTGAGTATTGAGGCCTGAAGGTTGAGGATTGAAGATAGAGCATTGAGGATTCAGAATTGAGGTTAGAGGACTGAGGATTGAGGATAGAAGATTGAGTATTGAGGATTGAAGATTGAGGATTGTGGATTGATAATTGAGGACTGAGGATGAGGTCTGATGGTTGAGGATTGAGGTTTGAGTGCTGAGGACTGAGAATTGCGGATTGAGGATTGTGAATGAGGGCTGAGGTTTGAGGATTGAGGTTTGAGGACTGAGGACTGAGGATTGAGGATTGAGAATTGAGGATTGAGGATTGAGGATTGAAGATTGAGGATAGGGGATTGAGTATCGACGATTGAGTATTGAGTATTGAGGATTGAGAATTGAGGATTGATTATTGAAGATTGAGTATTGAGGATTGAAGATTGAGGATTGAGGATTGAGTATTGAGGATTGAGGATGAGGGCTAATGGTTGAGGGTTGAGGTTTGAGAACTGAGGACTGAGGATTGAGCATTGAGAATTAAGGATTGAGTATTGAGGATTGAAGATTGAGGATTGGGTATTGAGGATTGAAGAATGAGGATTGAGGATTGAGGGTTGAGGATTGAGGATTGAAGATTGAGGAATGAGAATTGAGGATCGAGGATTGAATATTGAGTATTGAGGATTGAAGATTGAGGATTGAGGATTGAGTGTTGAGTATTGAGGATTGAGGATTGAGGTTTGCGTGCTGAGGACTGAGAATTGAGGATTGAGGATTGAGAATGAGGGCTGAGGGTTGAGGATTGAGGTTTGAGGACTGAGGACTGAGGATTGAGGATTGAGAATTGAGGATTGAGGATTGAGGATTGAGGATTGAGGATTGGGTATTGAGGATTGTAGAATGAGGATTGAGGATTGAGGGTTGCGGATTGAGGACGAGGACTGAGGGTTGAGTATTGATGTTTGAGGTCTGAGGATTGAGGATTGAGGATTGAGAATTGAGGATTGAGGATTGAGGATTGAAGATTGAGGATTGGGTGATGAGGATTGAAGAATGAGGACTGAGGATTGAGGATTGAGGATTGAGGATTGAAGATTGAGTATTGAGGATTGAAGATTGAGGATTGAGGTCTGAGGATTGAGGATTGAGGATTGAAGATTGAGGATTGTGTGTTGAGGATTGAAGAATGAGGATTGAGGATTGAGGATTCAGGATTGAGGATTGAAGATTGAGGATTGGGTATTGAGGATTGAAGAATGAGGATTGAGGATTGGGGATTGAGGATTGAAGATTGAGTACTGGGTATTGAGGGTTGAAGAATCAGGATTGAGGATTGAGGATTGAGGATTGAGGATTGAGGATTGAAGACTGAGTATTGAGGATTGAAGATTGGGGATTGAGGATTCAGGATTAAGGTTTGAGGACTGAGGATTGAGGATTGAGGACTGAGGATTGAGGATTCAGTATTGAGGATTGAAGATTGAGGATTGAGAATTGAGGATCGAGGATTGAATATTGCGTATTGAGGATTGAAGATTGAGGATTGAGGATTGAGTGTTGAGTATTGAGGATTGAGGATTGAGGTTTGAGTGCTGAGGACTGAGAATTGAGGATGGAGTATTGAGAATGAGGGCTGAGGGTTGAGGATTGAGGTTTGAGGACTGAAGACTGAGGATTGAGGATTGAGGACTGAGGATTGAGGATTCAGTATTGAGGATTGAAGATTGAGGATTGAGAATTGAGGATCGAGGATTGAATATTGCGTATTGAGGATTGAAGATTGAGGATTGAGGATTGAGTGTTGAGTATTGAGGATTGAGGATTGAGGTTTGAGTGCTGAGGACTGAGAATTGAGGATGGAGTATTGAGAATGAGGGCTGAGGGTTGAGGATTGAGGTTTGAGGACTGAAGACTGAGGATTGAGGATTGAGAATTGAGGATTGAGGATTGAGGATTGAAGATTGAGGATTGGGTAGTGAGGATTGTAGAATGAGGATTGAGGATTGAGGGTTGCGGATTGAGGACGAGGACTGAGGGTTGAGTATTGATGTTTGAGGTCTGAGGATTGAGGATTGAGGATTGAGGATTGAGAATTGAGGATTGAGGATTGAGGATTGAAGATTGAGGATTGGGTGATGAGGATTGAAGAATGAGGACTGAGGATTGAGGATTGAGGATTGAGGATTGAAGATTGAGTATTGAGGATTGAAGATTGAGGATTGAGGTCTGAGGATTGAGGATTGATGATTGAAGATTGAGGATTGTGTGTTGAGGATTGAAGAATGAGGATTGAGGATTGAGGATTCAGGATTGAGGATTGAAGATTGAGGATTGGGTATTGAGGATTGAAGAATGAGGATTGAGGATTGAGGATTGAGGATTGAAGATTGAGGACTGGGTATTGAGGGTTGAAGAATCAGGATTGAGGATTGAGGATTGAGAATTGAGGATTGAGGATTGAAGACTGAGTATTGAGGATTGAAGAATGGGGATTGAGGATTCAGGATTAAGGTTTGAGGACTGAGGATTGAGGATTGAGGACTGAGGATTGAGGATTCAGTATTGAGGATTGAAGGTTGAGGATTGGGTATTGCGTATTGAACATTGAGGATTGAGGATTGAGGATTGAGGACTGAGGATCGAGGACTGAGGATTGAGGATTGAAGATTGAGGATTGGGGACTGAGGATTGAAGATCGAGGATTGAGGATTGAGGACTGAGGATTGAGGATTGAGGATTGAGGATTGAGGATTGAGGATTGAGGATTGAGGATGAGGGCTGAGGTTTGAGGATTGAGGTTTCAGGACTAAGGACTGAGGATTGAGGTTTGAGAATTGAGGATTGAGGATTGAGGATTGAAGATTGAGGATTGGGTATTGAGGATTGAAGGATGAGGATTGAGGATTGAGGATTGAGGATTGAAGATTGAGTATTGAGGATTGGAGCCTGACGATTGAGGATTGAGGATTGAGGATTGCGGATTGAGTACGGAGGATTGAAGGTTGAGTATTGAGGATTGAAGATTGAGTTTTGAGGTTTGAGGACTGAGGATTGAGGATTGAGTATTGAGGATTGAGGATTGAGGACTGAGGATTGAGGATTGAAGATTGAGGATTGGGTATTGCGGATTGGACATTGAGGATTGAGGATTGAGGATTGAGGATTGAGCATTGAGGACTGAAGATTGGATATTGATGATTGAAGATTGAGGATTGAGGATTGATTGTTGTAGATTGAGGACGAGGACTGAGGGTTGAGTATTGATGTTTAAGGTCTGAGGATTGAGGATTAAGGATTGAGAATTGAGGATTGAGGATTGAGGATTGAAGATTGAGGATTGCGTATTTAGGATTGAAGAATGAGGATTGACGATTGAGGATTGGGAATTGAGGATTGAAGATTGAGGATTGAGGATTGAGGATTGAGGATTGAGGATTGAAGATTGAGGATTGGGGAATGAGGATCGACGATTGAGGAATGAGTATTGAGGATTGAGAATTGAGGATTGATTATTGAAGATTGAATATTGAGGATTGAAGATTGAGGATTGAGGATTGAGTATTGAGGATTGAGGATGAGGGATGATGGTTGAGGGTTGAGGTTTGAGAACTGAGGACTGAGGATTGAGCATTGCGAATGAGGATTGAGGATTGAGGATTGAAGATTGAGGATTGGGTATTGAGGACTGAAGGATGAGGATTGAGGATTGAGGATTGAGGATTGAGGATTGAAGATTGAGTATTGAGGATTGAAGCCTGACGATTGAGGATTGAGGATTGATGATTGAGGATTGAGGACGGAGGATTGAAGATTGAGTATTGAGGATTGAAGATTGAGATTTGAGGGTTGAGGACTGAGGATTCAGGATTGAGTATTGAGAATTGAGGATTGAGGATTGAGGATTGAGGATTGAGGATTGAGGATTGAGGATTGAAGATTGAGGATTGGGGACTGAGGACTGAGGATTGAGCATTGAGGATTGAGGATTGAGGATTGAGGATTGAGGATTGACGATTGAGTATTGAGGATTGAAGATTGAGGATTGAGGATTGAGGATTGAGGATTGAGGATTGAAGATTGAGGATTGGGGATTGAGGATCGACGATTGAGGATTGAGTATTGAGGATTGAGAATTGAGGATTGATTATTGAAGATTGAATATTGAGGATTGAAGATTGAGGATTGAGGACTGAGTATTGAGGATTGAGGATGAGGGATGATGGTTGAGGGTTGAGGTTTGAGAACTGAGGACTGAGGATTGAGCATTGAGAATTGAGGATTGAGGATTGAGGATTGAAGACTGAGTATTGATGATTGAAGGTTGAGGATTGAGGATTGATGATTGAGGATTGAGGATTGAGGATTGAGGATTGATTATTGAAGATTGAGTATTGAGGATTGAAGATTGAGGATTGAGGATTGAGTATTGAGGATTGAGGATGAGGGCTGATGGTTGAGGGTTGAGGTTTGAGGACTGAGGACTGAGGATTGAGCATTGAGAATTGAGGATTGAGTATTGAGGATTGAAGATTGAGGATTGGGTATTGAGGATTGAAGAATGAGGATTGAGGATTGAGGATTGAGGATTGAGGATTGAAGATTGAGGATTGAGAATTGAGGATCGAGGATTGAATATTGAGTATTGAGGATTGAAGATTGAGGATTGAGGATTGAGTGTTGAGTATTGAGGATTGAGGATTGAGGTTTGAGTGCTGAGGACTGAGAATTGAGGATTGAGTATTGAGAATGAGGGCTGAGGGTTGAGGATTGAGGTTTGAGGACTGAGGACTGAGGATTGAGGATTGAGAATTGAGGATTGAGGATTGAGGATTGAAGATTGAGGATTGGGTATTGAGGATTGTAGAATGAGGATTGAGGATTGAGGGTTGCGGATTGAGGACGAGGACTGAGGGTTGAGTATTGATGTTTGAGGTCTGAGGATTGAGGATTGAGGATTGAGAATTGAGGATTGAGGATTGAGGATTGAAGATTGAGGATTGGGTGATGAGGATTGAAGAATGAAGACTGAGGATTGAGGATTGAGGATTGAAGATTGAGTATTGAGGATTGAAGATTGAGGATTGAGGTCTGAGGATTGAGGATTGAGGATTGAAGATTGAGGATTGTGTGTTGAGGATTGAAGAATGAGGATTGAGGATTGAGGATTCAGGATTGAGGATTGAAGATTGAGGATTGGGTATTGAGGATTGAAGAATGAGGATTGAGGATTGAGGATTGAGGATTGAAGATTGAGGACTGGGTATTGAGGGTTGAAGAATCAGGATTGAGGATTGAGGATTGAGGATTGAGGATTGAGGATTGAAGACTGAGTATTGAGGATTGAAGATTGGGGATTGATGATTCAGGATTAAGGTTTGAGGACTGAGGATTGAGGATTGAGGACTGAGGATTGAGGATTCAGTATTGAGGATTGAAGATTGAGGATTGGGTATTGCGTATTGAACATTGAGGATTGAGGATTGAGGATTGAGGACTGAGGATCGAGGACTCAGGATTGAGGATTGAAGGTTGAGGATTGGGGACTGAGGATTGAAGATCGAGGATTGAGGATTGAGGACTGAGGATTGAGGATTGAGGATTGAGGATTGAGGATTGAGGATTGAGGATGAGGGCTGAGGGTTGAGGATTGAGGTTTCAGGACTAAGGACTGAGGATTGAGGTTTGAGAATTGAGGACTGAGGATTGAGGATTGAAGATTGAGGATTGGGTATTGAGGATTGAAGGATGAGGATTGAGGATTGAGGATTGAGGATTGAAGATTGAGTATTGAGGATTGGAGCCTGACGATTGAGGATTGAGGATTGAGGATTGCGGATTGAGTACGGAGGATTGAAGATTGAGTATTGAGGATTGAAGATTGAGTTTTGAGGTTTGAGGACTGAGGATTGAGGATTGAGTATTGAGGATTCAGGATTGAGGACTGAGGATTGAGGATTGAAGATTGAGGATTGGGTATTGCGGATTGGACATTGAGGATTGAGGATTGAGGATTGAGGATTGAGCATTGAGGACTGAAGATTGGATATTGATGATTGAAGATTGAGGATTGAGGATTGATTGTTGTAGATTGAGGACGAGGACTGAGGGTTGAGTATTGATGTTTAAGGTCTGAGGATTGAGGATTAAGGATTGAGAATTGAGGATTGAGGATTGGGGATTGAAGATTGAGGATTGCGTATTGAGGATTGAAGAATGAGGATTGACGATTGAGGATTGAGGATTGAGGATTGAAGACTGAGTATTGATGATTGATGGTTGAGGATTGAGAATTGAGGATTGAGGATTGAGGATTGAGGATTGAGGATTGAGGATTGAAGATTGAGTATTGAGGATTGAAGATTGAGGATTGAGGATTGAGGATTGAGGATTGAGGATTGAAGATTGAGGATTGTGGAATGAGGATCGACGATTGAGGAATGAGTATTGAGGATTGAGAATTGAGGATTGATTATTGAAGATTGAATATTTAGGATTGAAGATTGAGGATTGAGGATTGAGTATTGAGGATTGAGGATGAGGGATGATGGTTGAGGTTTGAGGTTTGAGAACTGAGGACTGAGGATTGAGCATTGAGAATGAGGATTGAGGATTGAGGATTGAAGATTGAGGATTGGGTATTGAGGACTGAAGGATGAGGATTGAAGCCTGACGATTGAGGATTGAGGATTGATGTTTGAGGATTGAGGACGGAGGATTGAAGATTGAGTATTGAGGATTGAAGATTGAGATTTGAGGTTTGAGGACTGAGGATTCAGGATTGAATATTGAGAATTGAGGATTGAGGATTGAGGATTGAGGATTGAGGATTTAGGATTGAAGATTGAGGATTGGGTATTGCGGACTGAACGTTGAGGATTGAGGATTGAGGATTGAGGATTGAGGATTGAGGACTGAAGATTGAATATTGATGATTGAAGATTGAGGATTGAGGATTGATTGTTGTGGATCGAGGACGAGGACTGAGGGTTGAGTATTGATGTTTAAGGTCTGAGGATTGAGGATTAGGGATTGAGAATTGAGGATTGAGGATTGAGGATTGAAGATTGAGGATTGTGTATTGAGGATTGAAGAATGAGGATTGATGATTGAGCATTGAGGATTGAGGATTGAAGACTGAGTATTGATGATTGACTGTTGAGGATTGAGGATTGATGATTGAGGATTGAGGATTGAGGATTGAGGATTGAAGATTGAGTATTGAGGATTGAAGGTTGAGGATTGAGGATTGAGGATTGAGGATTGAGGATTGAGGATTGAAGATTGAGGATTGGGGATTGAGTATCGATGATTGAGTATTGAGTATTGAGCATTGGGAATTGAGGATTGATTTTTGAAGATTGAGTATTGAGGATTGAATATTGAGGATTGAGTATTGAGTATTGAGGATTGAGGATGAGGGCTGAACGTTGAGGGTTGAGGTTTGAGAACTGAGGACTGAGGATTGAGCATTGAGAATTGAGGATTGAGGATTGAGGATTGACGATTGAGGATTGGGTATTGAGGATTGAAGAATGAGGATTGAGGATTGAGGATTGAGGATTGAGGTTTGAAGATTGAGGATTGAGAATTGAGGATCGAGGATTGAATATTGAGTATTGAGGATTGAAGATTGAGGATTGAGGATTGAGTGTTGGGAATTGAGGATTGAGGATTGAGGTTTGAGGGCTGAGGACTGAGAATTGAGGATTGAGGATTGAGAATGAGGGCTGAGGGTTGAGGATTGAGGTTTGAGGACTGAGGACTGAGGATTGAGGATTGAGAATTGAGGATTGAGGATTGAGCATTGAAGATTGAGGATTGGGTATTGTGGATTGTAGAATGAGGATTGAGGATTGAGGATTGAGGATTGAGGATTTAGGATTGGAGATTGAGGATTGAGGATTGAGTATTGAGAATTGAGGACTGATAGTTGAGTATTGAGGACTGAAGGTTGAGGATTGAAGATAGAGCATTGAGGAATCAGAATTGAGGTTAGAGGACTGAGGATTGAGGATAGAAGATTGAGTATTGAGGATTGAAGATTGAGGATTGTGGATTGATAATTGAGGACTGAGGATGAGGTCTGATGGTTGAGGATTGAGGTTTGAGTGCTGAGGACTGAGAATTGCGGATTGAGGATTGTGAATGAGGGCTGAGGTTTGAGGATTGAGGTTTGAGGACTGAGGACTGAGGATTGAGGATTGAGAATTGAGGATTGAGGATTGAGGATTGAAGATTGAGGATAGGGGATTGAGTATCGACGATTGAGTATTGAGTATTGAGGATTGAGAATTGAGGATTGATTATTGAAGATTGAGTATTGAGGATTGAAGATTGAGGATTGAGGATTGAGTATTGAGGATTGAGGATGAGGGCTGATGGTTGAGGGTTGAGGTTTGAGAACTGAGGACTGAGGATTGAGCATTGAGAATTAAGGATTGAGTATTGAGGATTGAAGATTGAGGATTGGGTATTGAGGATTGAAGAATGAGGATTGAGGATTGAGGGTTGAGGATTGAGGATTGAAGATTGAGGAATGAGAATTGAGGATCGAGGATTGAATATTGAGTATTGAGGATTGAAGATTGAGGATTGAGGATTGAGTGTTGAGTATTGAGGATTGAGGATTGAGGTTTGCGTGCTGAGGACTGAGAATTGAGGATTGAGGATTGAGAATGAGGGCTGAGGGTTGAGGATTGAGGTTTGAGGACTGAGGACTGAGGATTGAGGATTGAGAATTGAGGATTGAGGATTGAGGATTGAGGATTGAGGATTGGGTATTGAGGATTGTAGAATGAGGATTGAGGATTGAGGGTTGCGGATTGAGGACGAGGACTTAGGGTTGAGTATTGATGTTTGAGGTCTGAGGATTGAGGATTGAGGATTGAGAATTGAGGATTGAGGATTGAGGATTGAAGATTGAGGATTGGGTGATGAGGATTGAAGAATGAGGACTGAGGATTGAGGATTGAGGATTGAGGATTGAAGATTGAGTATTGAGGATTGAAGATTGAGGATTGAGGTCTGAGGATTGAGGATTGAGGATTGAAGATTGAGGATTGTGTGTTGAGGATTGAAGAATGAGGATTGAGGATTGAGGATTCAGGATTGAGGATTGAAGATTGAGGATTGGGTATTGAGGATTGAAGAATGAGGATTGAGGATTGGGGATTGAGGATTGAAGATTGAGTACTGGGTATTGAGGGTTGAAGAATCAGGATTGAGGATTGAGGATTGAGGATTGAGGATTGAGGATTGAAGACTGAGTATTGAGGATTGAAGATTGGGGATTGAGGATTCAGGATTAAGGTTTGAGGACTGAGGATTGAGGATTGAGGACTGAGGATTGAGGATTCAGTATTGAGGATTGAAGATTGAGGATTGGGTATTGCGTATTGAACATTGAGGATTGAGGATTGAGGATCGAGGACTGAGGATCGAGGACTGAGGATTGAGGATTGAAGATTGAGGATTGGGGACTGAGGATTGAAGATCGAGGATTGAGGATTGAGGACTGAGGATTGAGGATTGAGGATTGAGGATTGAGGATTGAGGATTGAGGATGAGGGCTGAGGGTTGAGGATTGAGGTTTGAGGACTGAGGACTGAGGATTGAGGATTGAGAATTGAGGATTGAGGATTGAGGATTGAAGATTGAGGATTGGGTATTGAGGATTGTAGAATGAGGATTGAGGATTGATGTTTGAGGATTGAGGACGGAGGATTGAAGATTGAGTATTGAGGAATGAAGATTGAGATTTGAGGTTTGAGGACTGAGGATTCAGGGTTGAGTATTGAGAATTGAGGATTGAGGATTGAGGATTGAGGATTCAGGATTGAGGATTGAAGATTGAGGATTGGGTATTGAGGATTGAAGAATGAGGATTGAAGATTGAGGATTGAGGATTGAAGATTGAGGACTGGGTATTGAGGGTTGAAGAATCAGGATTGAGGATTGAGGATTGAGGATTGAGGATTGAGGATTGAAGACTGAGTATTGAGGATTGAAGATTGGGGATTGAGGATTCAGGATTAAGGTTTGAGGACTGAGGATTGAGGATTGAGGACTGAGGATTGAGGATTCAGTATTGAGGATTGAAGATTGAGGATTGGGTATTGCGTATTGAACATTGAGGATTGAGGATTGATGATTGAGGACTGAGGATCGAGGACTGAGGATTGAGGATTGAAGATTGAGGATTGGGGACTGAGGATTGAAGATCGAGGATTGAGGATTGAGGACTGAGGATTGAGGATTGAGGATTCAGGATTGAGGATTGAGGATAGAGGATGAGGGCTGAGGGTTGAGGATTGAGGTTTGAGGACTGAGGACTGAGGATTGAGGATTGAGAATTGAGGATTGAGGATTGAGAATTGAAGATCGAGGATTGGGTATTGAGGATTGTAGAATGAGGATTGAGGATTGAGGATTGAGGATTGAGGATTGAGGATTGAAGATTGAGTATTGAGGATTGAAAATTGAGGATTGAGTATTGAGGATTGAGGATTGAGGATTGAGGATTTCGTATAGATGATTGAAGATTGAGGATTGAGGATTGAGGATTGACGATTCAGGATTGAAGATTGAGGATTGGGGAGTGAGTGTTGAGATTCGAGTGATGAGAATTGATGTTTGTGGATAGAAATTTGAAGATTGCAGATTGAGTATTGAGTATTGATAACTGTGAATTGATAATATTCTATTGACGATTGAGGACTGACATCTGATTGTTCAGGTCTGAGGTCTGAAGATTGAGGATTCAGGATTGAGGATTCAGGATTGAGGTTTGATGACAGAGGATTGAGGATTGAGGGTTGAGGCATGAGGATTGAGGATTGAGGATTGAAGATTGAGGATTGAGGATTGAGGATGAGGGCTGAGGTTTGACGATTGAAGTTTGAGGACTGAGGACTGAGGATTGACGATTGAGAATTGAGGATTGAGGATTGAAGATTGAAGATTGAGGATTGGGTATTGAGGATTGAGGAATGAGGATTGAAGAATGAGGATTGAGGAATGAGGATTGAGGATTGAGGGTTGAAGATTGAGTGTTGAGGATTGCAGCCTGACGATTGAGGATTGAGGATCGAGGATTAAGGATTGAGGATTGAGGATTGAAGATTGAGGACTGGGTATTGAGTGTTGAAGAATCAGGATTGAGTATTGAGGATTGAAGATTGAGGATTGAGGATTGAGTATTGAGGATTGAGGATGAGGGCTGATGGTTGAGGGTTGAGGTTTCAGAACTGAGGACTGAGGATTGAGCATTGAGAATTGAGGATTGAGGATTGAGGATTGAGGATTGAGGATTGAGGATTGAAGATTGAGGATTGACGATTGAGTATTGAGGATTGAAGATTGAGGATTGAGGATTGAGGATTGAGGATTGAGGATTGAAGACTGAGTATTGAGGATTGAAGATTGAGGATTGAGGATTGAGGATTGAGGATTGAGGATTGAGGATTGAAGATTGAGGATAGGGGATTGAGTATCGACGATTGAGTATTGAGTATTGAGGATTGAGAATTGAGGATTGATTATTCAAGATTGAGTATTGAGGATTGAAGATTGAGGATTGAGGATTGAGTATTGAGGATTGAGGATGAGGGCTGATGGTTGAGGGTTGAGGTTTGAGAACTGAGGACTGAGGATTGAGCATTGAGAATTGAGGATTGAGTATTGAGGATTGAAGATTGAGGATTGGGTATTGAGGATTGAAGAATGAGGATTGAGGATTGAGGATTGAGGATTGAGGATTGAAGATTGAGGATTGAGAATTGAGGATCGAGGATTGAATATTGCGTATTGAGGATTGAAGATTGAGGATTGAGGATTGAGTGTTGAGTATTGAGGATTGAGGATTGAGGTTTGAGTGCTGAGGACTGAGAATTGAGGATGGAGTATTGAGAATGAGGGCTGAGGGTTGAGGATTGAGGTTTGAGGACTGAAGACTGAGGATTGAGGATTGAGAATTGAGGATTGAGGATTGAGGATTGAAGATTGAGGATTGGGTAGTGAGGATTGTAGAATGAGGATTGAGGATTGAGGGTTGCGGATTGAGGACGAGGACTGAGGGTTGAGTATTGATGTTTGAGGTCTGAGGATTGAGGATTGAGGATTGAGAATTGAGGATTGAGGATTGAGGATTGAAGATTGAGGATTGGGTGATGAGGATTGAAGAATGAGGACTGAGGATTGAGGATTGAGGATTGAGGATTGAAGATTGAGTATTGAGGATTGAAGATTGAGGATTGAGGTCTGAGGATTGAGGATTGATGATTGAAGATTGAGGATTGTGTGTTGAGGATTGAAGAATGAGGATTGAGGATTGAGGATTCAGGATTGAGGATTGAAGATTGAGGATTGGGTATTGAGGATTGAAGAATGAGGATTGAGGATTGAGGATTGAGGATTGAAGATTGAGGACTGGGTATTGAGGGTTGAAGAATCAGGATTGAGGATTGAGGATTGAGGATTGAGGATTGAGGATTGAAGACTGAGTATTGAGGATTGAAGAATGGGGATTGAGGATTCAGGATTAAGGTTTGAGGACTGAGGATTGAGGATTGAGGACAGAGGATTGAGGATTCAGTATTGAGGATTGAAGGTTGAGGATTGGGTATTGCGTATTGAACATTGAGGATTGAGGATTGAGGATTGAGGACTGAGGATCGAGGACTGAGGATTGAGGATTGAAGATTGAGGATTGGGGACTGAGGATTGAAGATCGAGGATTGAGGATTGAGGACTGAGGATTGAGGATTGAGGATTGAGGATTGAGGATTGAGGATTGAGGATTGAGGATGAGGGCTGAGGTTTGAGGATTGAGGTTTCAGGACTAAGGACTGAGGATTGAGGTTTGAGAATTGAGGATTGAGGATTGAGGATTGAAGGTTGAGGATTGGGTATTGAGGATTGAAGGATGAGGATTGAGGATTGAGGATTGAGGATTGAAGATTGAGTATTGAGGATTGGAGCCTGACGATTGAGGATTGAGGATTGAGGATTGCGGATTGAGTACGGAGGATTGAAGGTTGAGTATTGAGGATTGAAGATTGAGTTTTGAGGTTTGAGGACTGAGGATTGAGGATTGAGTATTGAGGATTGAGGATTGAGGACTGAGGATTGAGGATTGAAGATTGAGGATTGGGTATTGCGGATTGGACATTGAGGATTGAGGATTGAGGATTGAGGATTGAGCATTGAGGACTGAAGATTGGATATTGATGATTGAAGATTGAGGATTGAGGATTGATTGTTGTAGATTGAGGACGAGGACTGAGGGTTGAGTATTGATGTTTAAGGTCTGAGGATTGAGGATTAAGGATTGAGAATTGAGGATTGAGGATTGAGGATTGAAGATTGAGGATTGTGTATTGAGGATTGAAGAATGAGGATTGATGATTGAGGATTGAGGATTGAGGATTGAAGACTGAGTATTGATGATTGACTGTTGAGGATTGAGGATTGATGATTGAGGATTGAGGATTGAGGATTGAGGATTGAAGATTGAGTATTGAGGATTGAAGATTGAGGATTGAGGATTGAGGATTGAGGATTGAGGATTGAGGATTGAAGATTGAGGATAGGGGATTGAGTATCGACGATTGAGTATTGAGTATTGAGGATTGAGAATTGAGGATTGATTATTGAAGATTGAGTATTGAGGATTGAATATTGAGGATTGAGTATTGAGTATTGAGGATTGAGGATGAGGGCTGAAGGTTGAGGGTTGAGGTTTGAGAACTGAGGTCTGAGGATTGAGCATTGAGAATTGAGGATTGAGGATTGAGGATTGAAGATTGAGGATTGGGTATTGAGGATTGAAGAATGAGGATTGAGGATTGAGGATTGAGGATTGAGGTTTGAAGATTGAGGATTGAGAATTGAGGATCGAGGATTGAATATTGAGTATTGAGGATTGAAGATTGAGGATTGAGGATTGAGTGTTGGGAATTGAGGATTGAGGATTGAGGTTTGAGGGCTGAGGACTGAGAATTGAGGATTGAGGATTGAGAATGAGGGCTGAGGGTTGAGGATTGAGGTTTGAGGACTGAGGACTGAGGATTGAGGATTGAGAATTGAGGATTGAGGATTGAGGATTGAGGATTGAGGATTGGGTATTGAGGATTGTAGAATGAGGATTGAGGATTGAGGGTTGCGGATTGAGGACGAGGACTGAGGGTTGAGTATTGATGTTTGAGGTCTGAGGATTGAGGATTGAGGATTGAGAATTGAGGATTGAGGATTGAGGATTGAAGATTGAGGATTGGGTGATGAGGATTGAAGAATGAGGACTGAGGATTGAGGATTGAGGATTGAGGATTGAAGATTGAGTATTGAGGATTGAAGATTGAGGACTGAGGTCTGAGGATTGAGGATTGAGGATTGAAGATTGAGGATTGTGTGTTGAGGATTGAAGAATGAGGATTGAGGATTGAGGATTCAGGATTGAGGATTGAAGATTGAGGATTGGGTATTGAGGATTGAAGAATGAGGATTGAGGATTGAGGATTGAGGATTGAATATAGAGGACTGGGTATTGAGGGTTGAAGAATCAGGATTGAGGATTGAGGATTGAGGATTGAGGATTGAGGATTGAAGACTGAGTATTGAGGATTGAAGATTGGGGATTGAGGATTCAGGATTAAGGTTTGAGGACTGAGGATTGAGGATTGAGGACTGAGGATTGAGGATTCAGTATTGAGGATTGAAGATTGAGGATTGGGTATTGCGTATTGAACATTGAGGATTGAGGATTGAGGATCGAGGACTGAGGATCGAGGACTGAGGATTGAGGATTGAAGGTTGAGGATTGGGGACTGAGGATTGAAGATCGAGGATTGAGGATTGAGGACTGAGGATTGAGGATTGAGGATTGAGGATTGAGGACTGAGGATTGAGGATTGCGAATTGAGGACTGAGGATTGAAGATTGAAGATTGAGGATTGGGTATTGAGGATTGAAGAATGAGGATTGAAAAATGAGGATTGAGGAATGAGGATTGAGGATTGAGGGTTGAAGATTGAGTATTGAGGATTGAAGCCTGACGATTGAGGAATGAGGATTGAGGATTAAGGATTGAGGATGGAGGATTGAAGATTGGGTATTGAGGATTGAAGATTGAGGATTGAGGATTCAGGATTGAGGATTGAGTGTTGAAGATTGAGGATTGGGGACTGAGTGTTGAGATTTGAGTGATGAGAATTGATGTTTGTGGATAGAAATTTGAAGATTGCAGATTGAGTATTGAGTATTGAAAACTGTGAATTGATAATATTCTATTGAGGATTGAGGACTGACATCTGATTGTTCAGGTCTGAGGTCTGAAGATTGAGGATTCAGGATTGAGGATTCAGGATTGAGGTTTGATGACAGAGGATTGAGGATTGAGGATTGAGGCATGAGGATTGAGGATAGAGGATTGAAGATTGAGGATTGAGGATTGAGGATGAGGGCTGAGGGTTGACGATTGAAGTTTGAGGACTGAGGACTGAGGATTGACGATTGAGAATTGAGGATTGAGGATTGAACATTGAAGATTGAGGATTGGGTATTGAGGATTGAAGAATGAGTATTGAAGAACGAGGATTGAGGAATGAGGATTGAGGATTGAGGGTTGAAGATTGAGTATTGAGGACTGCAGCCTGACGATTGAGGATTGAGGATTGAGGATTAAGGATTGAGGATGGAGGATTGAAGATTCAGTATTGAGGATTGAAGATTGAGGATTGAGGATTGAGGATTGAGGATTGAGTGTTGAAGATTGAGGATTGGGGACTGAGTGTTGAGTGTTGAATGATGAGAATTGATGTTTGTGGATAGAGATTTGAAGATTGCAGATTGAGTATTGAGTATTGAAAACTGTGAATTGATTATATTATATTGATAATTGAGAATTGACAACTGATTGTTGAGGACTGAGTTCTGAAGGTTGAGGATTCAGGATTGAGGATACAGGCTTGAGTTTTAAGGATTGAGGATTGAGGATCGATAATTGAGGATTGAGGATTGAGGATTGAAGATTGAGGACTGGGTATTGAGGGTTGAAGAAACAGGATTGAGTATTGGGGATTGAAGATTTAGGATTGAGGATTGAGTATTGAGGATTGAGGATGAGGGCTGATGGTTGAGGGTTGAGGTTTCAGAACTGAGGACTGAGGATTGAGCATTGAGAATTGAGGATTGAGGATTGAGGATTGAAGATTGACGATTGGGTATTGAGGATTGAAGAATGTGGATTGAGGACGAGGACTGAGGGTTGAGTATTGATGCCTGAGGTCTGAGGATTGAGGATTGAGGATTGTGAACTGAGGATTGGGGATTGAGGATTGAAGATTGAGGATTGGGTATTGAGGATTGATGAATGAGGACTGAATATTGAATATTGATGATTGAAGATTGAGGACCGAGGATTGAGGGTTGTGGATTGAGGACGAGGACTGAGGGTTGAGTATTGATGTTTAAGGTCTGAGGATTGAGGATTAAGGATTGAGAATTGAGGATTGAGGATTGAGGATTGAAGATTGAGGACTGGGTATTGAGGGTTGAAGAATCAGGATTGAGTATTGGGGATTGAAGATTTAGGATTGAAGATTGAGTATTGAGGATTGAAGATAGAGTTTTGAGGTTTGAGGACTGAGGATTGAGGATTGAGTATTGAGGATTGAGGATTGAGGATTGAGGATTGAGGATTGAAGATTGAGGATTGGGTATTGCGGATTGAACATTGAGGATTGAGGATTGAGGATTGAGGATTGAAGATTGAGGACTGAAGATTGAATATTGATGATTGAAGATTGAGGATTGAGGATTGATTGTTCTGGATTGAGGACGAGGACTGAGGGTTGAGTATTGATGTTTAAGGTCTGAGGATTGAGGATTAAGGATTGAGAATTGAGGATTGAGGATTGAGGATTGAAGATTGAGGATTGCGTATTGAGGATTGAAGAATGAGGATTGAGGGTTGAGGATTGAGGATTGAGGATTGAGTGTTGAAGATTGAGGATTGGGGACTGAGTGTTGAGGGTTGAATGATGAGAATTGATGTTTGTGGATAGAGATTTGAAGATTGCAGATTGAGTATTTAGTATTGAAAACTGTGAATTGATTATATTCTATTGATAATTGAGAATTGACAACTGATTGTTGATGACTGAGTTCTGAAGGTTGAGGATTCAGGATTGAGGATTCAGGTTTGAGTTTTGAGGATTGAGGATTGAGGATTGAGGATCGATAATTGAGGATTGAGGATTGAGGATTGAGGATTGAAGATTGAGGATTGGGTATTGCGGATTGAACATTGAGGATTGAGGATTGAGGATTGAGGATTGAGGATTGAGGACTGAAGGTTGAATATTGATGATTGAAGATTGAGGATTGAGGATTGATTGTTGTGGATTGAGGACGAGGACTGAGGGTTGAGTATTGATGTTTGAGGTCTGAGGATTGAGGATTGAGGATTGAGAATTGAGGATTGAGGATTGAGGATTGAGGATTGAGGATTGAAGGCTGAGTATTGAGGATTGATGATTGGGGATTGAGAATTCAGTATTAAGGTTTGAGGACTGAGGATTGAGGATTGAGTATTCAGGATTGAGGATTGAGGATTGAAGATTGAATATTGATGATTGAAGATTGAGGATAGAGGATTGAGGGTTGCGGATTGAGGACGAGGACTGAGGGTTGAGTATTGATGTGTGAGGTCTGAGGATTGAGGACTGAGGATTGAGAATTGAGGATTGAGGATTGAGGATTGAAGATTGAGGATTGGGTGTTGAGGATTGAAGAATGAGGATTGAGGATTGAGGATTGAGGATTGAGGATTGAAGATTGAGGATTGGGGACTGAGTGTTGAGATTTGAGTGATGAGAATTGATGTTTGTGGATAGAAATTTGAAGATTGCAGATTGAGTATTGAGTATTGAAAACTGTGAATTCATAATATTCTATTGAGGATTGAGGACTGACATCTGATTGTTCAGGTCTGAGGTCTGAAGATTGGGGATTCAGGATTGAGGATTCAGGATTGGGGTTTGATGACAGAGGATTGAGGATTGAGGATTGAGGCATGAGGATTGAGGATTGAGGATTGAAGATTGAGGATTGAGGATTGAGGATGAGGGCTGAGGGTTGACGGTTGAAGTTTGAGGACTGAGGACTGAGGATTGAGGATTGAGAATTGAGGATTGAGGATTGAGGATTGAAGATTGAGGATTGGGTATTGAGGATTGAAGAATGAGGATTGAAGAATGGGGATTGAGGAATGAGGATTGAGGATTGAGGGTTGAAGATTGAGTATTGAGGATTGAAGCCTGACGATTGAGGATTGAGGATTGAGGATTAAGGATTGAGGATGGAGGATAGAAGATTGAGTATTGAGGATTGAAGATTGAGGATTGAGGATTGAGGATTGAGGATTGAGGATTGAGTGTTGAAGATTGAGGATTGGGGACTGAGTGTTGAGGGTTGAATGATGAGAATTGATGTTTGTGGATAGAGATAGAAGATTGCAGATTGAGTATTTAGTATTGAAAACAGTGAATTGATTATATTCTATTGATAATTGAGAATTGACAACTGATTGTTGATGACTGAGTTCTGAAGGTTGAGGATTCAGTATTGAGGATTCAGGTTTGAGTTTTGAGGATTGAGGATTGAGGATTGAGGATCGATAATTGAGGATTGAGGATTGAGGATTGAGGATTGAAGATTGAGGATTGGGTATTGCGGATTGAACATTGACGATTGAGGATTGAGGATTGAGGATTGAGGATTGAGGACTGAAGATTGAATATTGATGATTGAAGATTGAGGATTGAGGATTGATTGTTGTGGATTGAGGACGAGGACTGAGGGTTGAGTATTGATGTTTGAGGTCTGAGGATTGAGGATTGAGAATTGAGAATTGAGGATTGAGGATTGAGGATTGAGGATTGAGGATTGAAGACTGAGTATTGAGGATGGATGATTGGGGATTGAGGATTCAGGATTAAGGTTTGAGGACTGAGGATTGAGGATTGAGGACTGAGGATTGAGGATTCAGTATTGAGGGTTGAAGATTGAGGATTGGGTATTGCGTACTGAACATTGAGGATTGAGGATTGTGGATTGAGGACTGAGGATCGAGGACTGAGGATTGAGGATTGAAGATTGAGGATTGGGGACTGAGGATTGAAGATCGAGGATTGAGGATTGGGGACTGAGGATTGAGGATTGAGGATTGAGGATTGAGGATTGAGGATGAGGTCTGAGGGTTGAGGATTGAGGTTTCAGGACTAAGGACTGAGGATTGAGGTTTGAGAATTGAGGATTGAGGATTGAGGAATGAAGATTGAGGATTGGGTATTGAGGATTGAAGGATGAGGATTGAGGATTGAGGATTGAGGATTGAAGATTGAGTATTGAGGATTGGAGCCTGACGATTGAGGATTGAGGATTGAGGATTGCGGATTGAGGACGGAGGATTGAAGATCGAGGATTGAGGATTGAGGATTGAGGATTGCGGATTGAGGACGGAGGATTGAAGATTGAGTATTGAGGATTGAAGATTGAGTTTTGAGGTTTGAGGACTGAGGATTGAGGATTGAGTATTGAGGATTGAGGATTGAGGATTGAGGATTGAGGATTGAAGATTGAGGATTGGGTATTGCGGATTGAACATTGAGGATTGAAGATTGAGAATTGAGGATTGAGGATTGAGGACTGAAGATTGAATATTGATGATTGAAGATTGAGGATTGAGGATTGATTGTTGCAGATTGAGGACGAGGACTGAGGGTTGATTATTGATGTTTAAGGTCTGAGGATTGAGGATTAAGGACTGAGAATTGAGGATTGAGGGTTGAGGATTGAAGATTGAGGATTGCGTATTGAGGATTGAAGAATGAGGATTGAGGTTTGAGGATTGAGGATTGAGGATTGAAGACTGAGTATTGATGATTGATGGTTGAGGATTGACGATTGAGGATTGAGGATTGAGGATTGAGGATTGAGGATTGAAGATTGAGTATTGAGGATTGAAGAATGAGGATTGAGGATCGAGGATTGAGGATTGAGGATTGAAGATTGAGGATTGGGGATTGAGGATCGACGATTGAGGATTGACTATTGAGGATTGAGAATTGAGGATTGAGGATTGAGGATTGAGGATTGAGGATTGAGGACTGAAGGTCGAATATTGATGATTGAAGATTGAGGATTGATTGTTGTGGATTGAGGACGAGGACTGAGGGTTGAGTATTGATGTTTAAGGTCTGAGGATTGAGGATTAAGGATTGAGAATTGAGGATTGAGGATTGAGGACAGAAAATTGAGGATTGTGTATTGAGGATTGAAGAATGAGTATTGAGGATTGAGGATTGAGGATTGAGGATTGAAGACTGAGTATTGATGATTGAAGGTTGAGGATTGAGGATTGATGATTGAGGATTGAGGATTGAGGATTGAGGATTGAAGATTGAGTATTGAGGGTTGAAGATTGAGGATTGAGGATAGAGGATTGAGGATTGAGGATTGAAGTATGAGGTTTGGGGATTGAGGATTGATTATTGAAGATTGAGTATTGAGGATTGAAGATTGAGGATTGACGATTGAGTATTGAGGATTGAGGATGAGGGCTGGCGGTTGAGGGTTGAGGTTTGAGAACTGAGGAATGAGGGTTGAGCATTGAGAATTGAGGATTGAGGATTGAGGATTGAAGATTGAGGATTGAGGATTGAGTATTGAGGATAGAGGGTTAAGTGTTGAGGTTTGAGTATTGAATCCTGAGAATTCAGGATATTCTGTTGAGTATTGAGAATTGAGGGTTGATGCTTGAGTATTGAGGATTGAGGATTGAGGATTGAGGATTGAGTATTGAGGATTGAGGATTGAGGAGTGAAGATTGAATATTGATGATTGAAGATTGAGGATCGAGGATTGAGGGCTGTGGATTGAGGACGAGGACTGAGGGTTGAGTATTGATGTTTGAGGTCTGAGGATTGAGGATTGAGGATTGAGAATTGAGGATTGAAGATTGAAGATTGAAGATTGAGGATTGGGTGTTGAGGATTGAAGAATGAGGATTGAAGATTGAGGATTGAGTATTGAGGATTGAAGATTGAGGATTGAGGATTGAGGATTGAGAATGTGGGCTAAGGTTTGAGCATTGAGGATTGAGGATTGAGGATTGAAGATTGAGGATTGGGTGTTGAGGATTGAACATTGAGGATTGAGGATTGAGGATTGAGGATTCAGGATTGAGGATAGAAGGTTGAATATTGATGATTGAAGGTTGAGGATTGAGGATTGAGGGTTGTGGATTGAGGACGAGGACTGAGGGTTGAGTATTGATGCCTGAGGTCTGAGGATTGAGGATTGAGGATTGTGAACTGAGGATTGGGGATTGAGGATTGAAGATTGAGGATTGGGTATTGAGGATTGAAGAATGAGGATTGAATATTGAATATTGATGATTGAAGATTGAGGACAGAGGATTGAGGGTTGTGGATTGAGGACGAGGACTGAGGGTTGAGTATTGATGTTTGAGGTCTGAGGATTGATGGTTGAGGATTGAGGATTGAGAATTGAGGATTGAGGATTGAGGATTGAAGATTGAGTATTGGGTGTTGCGGATTGAAGAATGAGGATTGAGGATTGAGGATTGAGGATTGAAGATCGAGGATTGAGGATTGAGGACTGAGGATTGAGGATTGAGGATTGAGGATTGAGGATTGAGGATTGAGGATGAGGTCTGAGGGTTGAGTATTGAGGGTTCAGGACTATGGACTGAGGATTGAGGTTTGAGAATTGAGGATTGAGTATCGAGGATTGAAGATTGAGGATTGGGTATTGAGGACTGAAGGATGAGGATTGAGGATTGAGGATTGACGATTGAAGATTGAGTATTGAGGATTGGAGCCTGACGATTGAGGATTGAGGATTGAGGATTGCGGATTGAGGACGGAGGATTGAAGATTGAGTATTGAGGATTGAAGATTGAGTTTTGAGGTTTGAGGACTGAGGATTGAGGATTGAGTATTGAGGATTGAGGATTGAGGATTGAGGATTGAGGATTGAAGATTGAGGATTGGGTATTGCGGATTGAACATTGAGGATTGAGGATTGAGGATTGAGGATTGAGGATTGAGGACTGAAGATTGAATATTGGTGATTGAAGATTGAGGATTGAGGATTGATTGTTGTAGATTGAGGACGAGGACTGAGGGTTGATTATTGATGTTTAAAGTCTGAGGATTGAGGATTAAGGATTGAGAATTGAGGATTGAGGATTGAGGATTGAAGATTGAGGATTGCGCATTGAGGATTGAAGAATGAGGATTGAGGTTTGAGGATTGAGGATTGAGGATTGAAGACTGAGTATTGATGATTGATGGTTGAGAATTGAGGATTGAGGATTGAGGATTGAAGATTGAGGATTGGGTATTGAGGATTGAAGAATGAGGATTGAGGATTGAGGATTGAGGATTCAGGATTGAAGATTGAGGATTGAGAATTGAGGATCGAGGATTGAATATTGAGTATTGAGGACTGAAGATTGAGGATTGAGGATTGAGTGTTGAGTATTGAGGATTGAGGATTGAGGTTTGAGGGCTGAGGACTGAGAATTGAGGATTGAGGATTGAGAATGAAGGCTGAGGTTTGAGGATTGAGGTTTGAGGACTGAGGACTGAGGATTGAGGATTGAGAATTGGGGATTGAGGATTGAGGATTGAAGATTGAGGATTGGGTATTGAGGATTGTAGAATGAGGATTGAGGATTGATGATTGAGGATTGAGGATTGAGGATTGAAGATTGAGTATTGAGGACTGAAAATTGAGGATTGAGTATTGAGGATTGAGGATTGAGGATTGAGGATTGAGTATAGATGATTGAAGATTGAGGATTGAGGATTGAGGATTGAGGATTGAAGATTGAGTATTGAGGATTGAAGATTGAGGATTGAGGATTGAGGATTGAGGATTGAGGATTGAGGATTGAAGATTGAGGATAGGGGATTGAGTATCGACGATTGAGTATTGAGTATTGAGGATTGAGAATTGAGTATTGATTATTCAAGATTGAGTATTGAGGATTGAAGATTGAGGATTGAGGATTGAGTATTGAGGATTGAGGATGAGGGCTGATGGTTGAGGGTTGAGGTTTGAGGACTGAGGACTGAGGATTGAGCAATGAGAATTGAGGATTGAGGATTGAGGATTGAGGATTGAGGATTGAGAATGAGGATTGAGGATTGAGGATTGAAGATTGAGGATTGGGTGTTGAGGATTGAAGAATGAGGATTGAGGATTGAGGATTGTGGATTGAGGATTGAAGATTGAGTATTGAGGATTGAAGATTGAGGAGTGAGGTCTGAGGATTGAGGATTGAGGACGGAGGATTGAAGATTGAGTATTGAGGATTGAAGATTGAGTTTTGAGGTTTGAGGACTGAGGATTGAGGATTGAGTATTGAGGATTGAGGATTGAGGATTGAGGATTGAGGATTGAGGATTGAAGATTGAGGATTGGGTATTGCGGATTGAACATTGAGGATTGAGTATTGAGGATTGAGGATTGAGGATTGAGGACTGAAGATTGAATATTGATGGTTGAAGATTGAGGATTGAGGATTGATTGTTGTAGATTGAGGACGAGGACTGAGGGTTGATTATTGATGTTTAAGGTCTGAGGATTGAGGATTAAGGATTGAGAATTGAGGATTGAGGATTGAGGATTGAAGATTGAGGATTGGGGACTGAGTGTTGAGGGTTGAATGATGAGAATTGATGTTTGTGGACGGAGATTTGAAGATTGCAGATTGAGTATTGAGTATTGAAAACGTCAATCCTCAATCCTCAATCTTCAATCCACAATACTCAACCTTCAATCCTCAATCCTCAATACTCAATCCTCAATCCTCAATACACAATCCCCAGTCCTCAGTCCTCAATCTTCAATACTCAATCCGCCAATCCTCAATATTCAACACACAACCCTCAACCATCAATCCTCAATACTCAACCATCAATCCTCAATTGTCAATACTCAGTAGAATATCCTGAATTCTCAGTTTTCAATACTCAATCCTCAATCTTCAATCTTCAAATCTCCATCCACAAACATCAATTCTCATCACTCAACCCTCAACACTCAGTCCCCAATCCTCAATCTTCAATCCTCAATCCTCAATCCTCAATCCTCAATCCTCAATCCTCCATTCTCAATCCTAAATCCTCAACCCTCAATCCTCATTCTTGAACCCTCAATACCCAATCCTCAAGCTTCAATCCTCAATCCTCAATCCCCAATTCTCAATCCTCAATCCTCAATCTTCAATCCTCAATACTCAATCATCAATCCTCAATATTCAATCCTCAATACTCAATCCTCAATCCTCAATCCTCAGTCCTCAAACCTCAATCCTGAATCCTCAATCCTCAGTCCTCAACCTTCATACTTCAGACCTCAACAATCAGTTGTCAATCCTCTATCCTCAATAGAATATCATCAATTCACAGATTTCAATACTAAATTCTCAATCTGCAATCTTCGAATCTCTATCCACAAACATCAATCCTCATCACTCAACCCTCAACACTCAATCCCCAATCCTCAATCTTCAATCCTCTATCATCAATCCTCAATCCTCAATCCTCAATCCTCAATCCTCAATCCTCAATCCTCAATCTTCAACCCTCAATACTCAATCTTCAATCCTCAATACTCAATCCTCAATGCTCAATATTCAATCCTCAGTACTCGATCTTCAACCCTCAATTCGCAATCGTCAATCCTCAATCCTCAATCCTCAGTCATCAATCCTCAAACCTCAGTCCTCATCCACAATTCGCAATCCTCAACCCTCAAACCTCAAACCACAATCCTCAACTGTCAGTCCTCGTCCTCAATCCTCAACCCTCAATCCTCAATCCTCAATCTTCAATCATCAATACTCAATCTTCAATCCTCAATCCTCAATCCTCAATCCCCATTCCTCAAACCTCAATCCTCAACCCTCAGTCCTTATCCTCAATTCTCAATTCTCAATCCTCAATCCTCAATCCACAATACTCAATCTTCAATCCTCCGTCCTCAGTCCTCAATCCTCAATTGTGAATTCTCAATCCTGTATCCTCAATCTTCAGCCCTCAGTCCTCAACAATCAGTTGTCAATTCTCAATCCTCAATAGAATATCATCAATTCACAGTTTTCAATACTTAATGCTCAATCTGCAATCTTCAAATCTCTATCCACAAATATCAATTCCCATCACTCAACCCTCAACACTCAGTCCTCAATGTTCAATCCTCAATCCTCAATACTCAATTTTCAATACTCAATCCGCAATCATCAATCCTCAATCCTCAATCCTCTGTCATCAATCCTCAACCTTCAATACTCAATCGTCAATACTCAGTCCTCAATCATCAATCCTCAATCCTCATTCTTCAATCCTCAATACCCAGTCCTCAATCTTCAATCCTCAATCCTCAATCCTCAATTCTCAATCCTCAATCCTCAGTCCTCGTCATCAATCCTCAACCCTCAATAATCAATCCGCAATCTTCAATCATCAATACTCAATCTTCAACCCTCAATCCTCAATACTCAATCCTCATTCCTCAAACCTCAATCCTCAATCCTCAATCCTTAATCCTCAATCTTGAATCCTCAATCCCCAGTCCTCAATCTTCAATCCTCAATCCTCAATCCTCAATCCTCAATCCTCAATCCTCAATCCTCAGTCCTCAGTCCTCAAACGTCAATCCTCAACCCTCAGCCCTCATCGTCAATCCTCAAACTTCAATCCTCAATCGTCAATTCTCAGTCCTCTATCCTCAATCCTCAATCCTCGTATCTCAAACCTCAATCCTCAACCCTCAGTCCCCATCCTCAATTCTCAATTCTCAACCCTCAATCCTCAACCCTCAATCCTCAACCCTCAATCTTCAATCCTCAATAATCAATCTCCAATCCTAGATCCGCAATCCCCAATTCCCAATCCTTAATCCTCAATCTTCAATCCTCAATCCCCACTCCTCAATCTTCAATCCTCAATGCTCATTCCTCAATCCTCAATCCTCAGTCCTCAATCCTCAATCCTCAATTCTCAATCCTCAATCTTCAATCCTCAATACTCAATCTTCAATCCTCAATCCTCAATTTTCAATCGTCAATACTCAATCCTCAATCGGCAATCCTCAATCCCCAATCCTCAATCATCAATCCTCAATCCTCAATTCTCAATCCTCAATACTCAAGCTTCAATCCTCAATACTCAATCTTCAATCCTCAATCCTCAAGCCTCCATCCTCAATCCTCAATCCTCAATATTCAACACACAACCCTCAACTATCAATCCTCAATACTCAACCATCAATCCTCAATTTTCAATACTCAATATTCAATCCTCAATCCTCAGTCCTCAAACCTCAATTCTGAATCCTCAATCCTGAATCCTCAATCTTCAGCCCTCAGTCCTCGACAATCAATTGTCAATCCTCAATCCTCAATAGAATATCCTCAATTCACAGTTTTCAATACCCGATACACAATCTGCAATCTTGAAATCTCTATCCACAAACATTAATTCTCATCACTCAACCCTCAACACTCAGTACCCAATCCTCAATATTCAACCCTCAATCCTCAATGCTCAATACTCAATCCTAAATCTTCAGTCCTCAATAATCAATCTTCAATCCTCAATCCTCAATCCTCAATCCTCAATCCTCAATCCTCAATCCTCAACCCTCAGTCCTCAATCTTCAATACTCAATCCGCCAAACCTCAATATTCAACACACAACCCTCAACCATCAATCCACAATACTCAACCATCAATCCTCAATTCTCAATACTCAGTAGAATATCCTGAATTCTCAGTTTTCAATACTCAATCCTCAATCTTCAATCTTCAAATCTCCATCCACAGACATCAATTCTCATCTCTCAACCCTCAACACTCAGTCCTCAATATTCAATCCTCAATCCTCAATCCTCAATCTCCAATCCTCAATACTCAATCTTCAATCCTCAATCGTCAATTCTCAATCTTCAATCCTCAACCCTCAATCCTCAATCCTCAAAATTCAATCCTCAATACTCAATCTTCAATCCTTATTCCGCAATCATCAAACCTTAATCCTCAATCCTCAGTCATCAATCCTCAATCTTCAATACTCAATCGTCAATCCTCAGTCCTCAATCCTCAATCCTCAATCCTCGTATCTCAAACCTCAATCCTCAACCCTCAGTCCCCATCCTCAATTCTCAATCCTCAATCCTCAATCCTCAATCCTCAATCTTCAATCCTCGATACTTAATCTTCAATCCTCAATCCTCAGTCCTCAAACCTCAATTCTGAATCCTCAATCCTGAATCCACAATCTTCAGACCTCAGTCCTCAACAATCAGTTGTCAACCCTGAATCCTCAATAGAATATCCTCAATTCACAGCTTTCAATACTCAATACTCAATCTGCAACCCTCAAACCTCTATCCACAAACATCAACTCTCATCACTCAACCCTCAACACTCAGTCCTCAGCGTTCAATCCTCAATCCTCAATCCACAATCCTCAATCGTCAATCTTCAATCCTCAATCCCCAGTCCTCAATCTTCAATCCTCAATGCTCAACCCTCAATCCTCAATCCTCAATCCTCGATCCTCAATCTTCAATCCTCAGTCCCCAATCCTCAATCCTCAACCCTCAATCCACATTCTTCAATCCTCAATACCCAATCCTCAATCTTCATTCCTCAATCCTCAATCCTCAATTCTCAATCCTCAACACTCAGTCCTCAGAACTCAAACCTCAATCCTCAACCCTCAGCCCTCATCGTCAATCCTCAAACCTCAATCCTCAATCCTCAATCCTCAAACCGCAATCCTCAACAGTCAGTCCTCGTCCTCAATCCTCAACCCTCAATCCTCAATCCCCAATCTTCAATCATCAATACTCAATCTTCAATCCTCAATCCTCAATCGTCAATCCTGATTCCTCAAACCTCAATCCTCAACCCTCAGTCCTTATCCTCAATTCTCAATTCTCAATACTCAATCCTCAATCCTGAATCTTCAATCCTCAATCTTCAATCCCCAATCCTCAATCCTGAATCCTCAATCCTCAATCTTCAGTCCTCAATAATCAATCTTCAATCCTCAATCCTCAATCCTCAATCCTCAATCCTCAATCCTCAATCCTCAACCCTCAATCCTCAATCCTCTATTTTCAATCCTCGATCCTCAATCCTAAATCCCCAGTCCTCATTCTTCAATCCTCAATACCCAATCCTCAATCTTCAATCCTCAATCCTCAATCCTCAATTCTCAATCCTCAATCCTCAATCTTCAGACCTCAAACATCAATACTCAACCCTCAGTCCTCGTCCTCAATCCACAACCGTCAATTCTCAATACTCAATCTTCAGTCATCAATATTCAATCTTCAATCCTCAATCCTCAATCCTCAATCCTCAATCCTCAATCCTCAATCCTCAACCCTCAATCCACAATCCTCAATCTTCAGTCCTCAATAATCAATCTTCAATCCTCAATCCTCAATCCTCAATCCTCAATCCTCAATCCTCAATCCTCAACCCTCAATCCTCAATCCTCTATCTTCAATCCTCAATACTCAATCTTCAATCCACAATCCTCAATCCTCAATCCTCAATCCTCATTCTTCAATCCTCAATACCCAATCCTCAATCTTCAATCCTCAATCCTCAATCCTCAATCCTCAATCCTCAATCCTCAACCCTCAATCCACAATCCTCTATCTTCAATCCTCAATACTCAATCTTCAATCCTCAATCCTCAATCCTCAATCCTCAATCCTCATTCTTCAATCCTCAATACCCAATCCTCAATCTTCAATCCTCAATCCTCAATCCTCAATTCTCAATCCTCAATCCTCAGTCCTCAGTCCTCAAACCTCAATCCTCAACCCTCAGCCCTCATCCTCAATCCTCAATCCTTATTCCTCAGTCCTCAACCTTCAATCCTCAATACTCAATTTTCAATCCTCAATCCTCAATCCTCAATCCTCAATCCGCAATCCCCAATCCTCAATCCTCAATACTCAATCTTCAATCCTCAATCCTCAATCCTCAATTCTCAATCCTCAATCCTCAGTCCTCAGTCCTCAAACCTCAACCCTTAGTCCTCAGAACTCAACCTTCAATCCTCAATCCTCAATCCTCAATCTTCAATCCTCAATCCTGAATCCTCAATCCTCAATCCTCAATCGTCAAACCGCAATCCTCAATCCTCAGTCATCAATCGTCAACGTTCAATACTCAATCCTCAATCCTCAATCCTCAATCCCCAATCCTCAATCCTCATTCTTCAATCCCCAATACCAAATCCTCAATCTTCAATCCTCAATCCTCAATCCTCAATCTTCAATCCTCAATACTCAATCTTTAATCCTCAATCATCAATCCTCAATCCTCAATCCTCATTCTTCAATCCTCAATACCAAATCCTCAATCTTCAATCCTCAATCCTCAATCCTCAATTCTCAATCCTCAATCCTCAGTCCTCAGTCCTTAAACATCAATCCTCAGCCCTCAGCCCTCATCCTCAATCCTCAATCCTCAATCCTCAATCCTCAATCTTCAATCCTCAATCTTCAATCCTCAATCCTCAATCCTGAATCCTCAATCCTCAATCCTCAATCCTCAATCCTCAATCCTCAATCCTCAATCTTCAATCCTCAATCCTCAATCCTCAATCTTCAATCCTCAATCCTGAATCCTCAATCCTCAATCCTCAATCGTCAAACCGCAATCCTCAATCCTAAGTCATCAATCGTCAACGTTCAATACTCAATCCTCAATCCTCAATCCTCAATCCTCAATCCCCAATCCTCAATCCTCATTCTTCAATCCTCAATACCAAATCCTCAATCTTCAATCCTCAATCCTCAATCCTCAATCTTCAATCCTCAATACTCAATCTTTAATCCTCAATCATCAATCCTCAATCCTCAATCCTCATTCTTCAATCCTCAATACCAAATCCTCAATCTTCAATCCTCAATCCTCAATCCTCAATTCTCAATCCTCAATCCTCAGTCCTCAGTCCTTAAACCTCAATCCTCAGCCCTCAGCCCTCATCCTCAATCCTCAATCCTCAATCCTCAATCCTCAATCTTCAATCCTCAATCTTCAATCCTCAATCCTCAATCCTGAATCCTCAATCCTCAATCCTCAATCCTCAATCCTCAATCCTCAATCCTCAATCTTCAATCCTCAATACTCGATCTTCAATCCTCGATCCTCAATCCTAAATCCCCAGTCCTCACTCTTCAATCCTCAATACCCAATCCTCAATCTTCAATCCTCAATCCTCAATCCTCAATTCTCAATCCTCAATCCTCAATCTTCAGACCTCAAACATCAATACTCAACCCTCAGTCCTCGTCCTCAATCCACAACCCTCAATTCTCAATACTCAATCTTCAATCATCAATATTCAATCTTCAATCCTCAACCCTCAATCCTCGATCCTCAATCCTCAATCCTCAATCTTCAATCCTCAATACCCAATCCTCAATCTTCAATCCTCAATCGTCAATCCTCAATCCTCAATCCTCATTCTCCAATCCTCAATACCCAATCCTCAATCTTCAATCCTCAATCCTCAATCCTCAATTCTCAATCCTCAATCCTCAGTCCTCAGTCCTCAAACCTCAATCCTCAACCCTCAGCCCTCATCCTCAATCCTCAATCCTTATTCCTCAGTCCTCAACCTTCAATCCTCAATACTCAATTTTCAATCCTCAATCCTCAATCCTCAATACTCAATCCTCAATCCCCAATCCTCAATTCTCAATACTCAAGCCACAATCCTCAACCGTCAGTCCTCGTCCTCAATCCTCAACACTCAATCCTCAATCCTCAATCTTCAATCATCAATACTCAGTCTTCAATCCTCAATCCTCAATCCTCAATCCTCAGTCCTCAATCCTCAATCCTCAATCCTCAATCCTCAATCCTCAATCTTCAATCCTCAATACTCAATCTTTAATCCTCAATCCTCAATCCTCACTCCTCAATCCTCATTCTTCAATCCTCAATACCAAATCCTCAATCTTCAATCCTCAATCCTCAATCCTCAATTCTCAATCCTCAATCCTCAGTCCTCAGTCCTTAAACCTCAATCCTCAGCCCTCAGCCCTCATCCTCAATCCTCAATCCTCAATCCTCAATCCTCAATCTTCAATCCTCAATCTTCAATCCTCAATCCTCAATCCTGAATCCTCAACCCTCAATCCTCAATCCTCTATCTTCAATCCTCAATACTCAATCTTCAATCCTCAATCCTCAATCCTCAATCCTCAATCCTCATTCTTCAATCCTCAATACCCAATCCTCAATCTTCAATCCTCAATCCTCAATCCTCAATTCTCAATCCTCAATCCTCAGTCCTCAGTCCTCAAACCTCAATCCTCAACCCTCAGCCCTCATCCTCAATCCTCAATCCTTATTCCTCAGTCCTCAACCTTCAATCCTCAATACTCAATTTTCAATCCTCAATCCTCAATCCTCAATCCTCAATCCGCAATCCCCAATCCTCAATCCTCAATACTCAATCTTCAATCCTCAATCCTCAATCCTCAATTCTCAATCCTCAATCCTCAGTCCTCAGTCCTCAAACCTCAATCCTCAACCCTCAGCCCTCATCCTCAATCCTCAATCCTTATTCCTCAGTCCTCAACCTTCAATCCTCAATCCTCAATCCTCAATCTTCAATCCTCAATCCTGAATCCTCAATCCTCAATCCTCAATCGTCAAACCGCAATCCTCAATCCTCAGTCATCAATCGTCAACGTTCAATACTCAATCCTCAATCCTCAATCCTCAATCCCCAATCCTCAATCCTCATTCCTCAAACCTCAATCCTCAAACCTCAGCCCTCATCCTCAATCCTCAATCCTTATTCCTCAGTCCTCAACCTTCAATCCTCAATCCTCAATCCTCAATCTTCAATCCTCAATCCTGAATCCTCAATCCTCAATCCTCAATCGTCAAACCGCAATCCTCAATCCTCAGTCATCAATCGTCAACGTTCAATACTCAATCCTCAATCCTCAATCCTCAATCCCCAATCCTCAATCCTCATTCCTCAAACCTCAATCCTCAAACCTCAGCCCTCATCCTCAATTCTCAATCCTCAATCCTCAATCCTCAAGCCACAATCCTCAACCGTCAGTCCTCGTCCTCAATCCTCAACACTGAATACTCAATCCTCAATCTTCAATCATCAATACTCAATCTTCAATCCTCAATCCTCAATCCTCAATCCTCAATCCACAATCCTCAATCCTCAATCCTCAATCCTCAATCTTCAATCCTCAATACTCGATCTTCAATCCTCGATCCTCAATCCTAAATCCCCAGTCCTCACTCTTCAATCCTCAATACCCAATCCTCAATCTTCAATCCTCAATCCTCAATCCTCAATTCTCAATCCTCAATCCTCAATCTTCAGACCTCGAACATCAATACTCAACCCTCAGTTCTCGTCCTCAATCCACAACCCTCAATTCTCAATACTCAATCTTCAATCATCAATATTCAATCTTCAATCCTCAACCCTCAATCCTCGATCGTCAATCCTCAATCCTCAATCTTCAATCCTCAATACCCAATCCTCAATCTTCAATCCTCAATCCTCAATCCTCAATCCTCAATTCTCAATCCTCAATCCTCAGTCCTCAGTCCTCAAACCTCAACCCCCAACCCGCAGCCCTCATCGTCAATTCTCAATCCTCAATCCTCAATCCTCAATCTTCAATCCTCAATACTCAATCTTCAGTCCACAATCCTCAATCTTCAATCCTCAATCCTCAGTCCTCAATCCTCAATCTTCAATCCTCAATACTCAATCTTCAATCATCAATCCTCAATCCTCAATCCTCAATCCTCAGTCTTCAATCCTCAATGCCCAATCCTCAATCTTCAATCCTCAACCCTCAATCCTCGATCCTCAATCCTCAATCCTCAATCTTCAATCCTCAATACCCAATCCTCAATCCACAATCCTCAATCGTCAATCATCAATCCTCAATACTCAATCTTCAATCCTCAATCCTCAATCCTCAATCCTCAATCCTCAATCCTCATTCTTCAATCCTCAATACCAAATCCTCAATCTTCAATCCTCAACCCTCAATCCTCAATTCTCAATCCTCAATCCTCAGTCCTCAGTCCTTAAACCTCAAACCTCAAACCTCAGACCTCATCCTCAATCCTCAATACTCAATCCTCAATCCTCAACACTCAATCCTCAATACTCAATCTTCAATCCTCAAACCTCAATCCTGAATACTCAATCCTCAATCCTCAGACATCAATCCTGAACCTTCAATACTCAATCCTCACCCTCAATCCTCAATCCTCAATCCTCAATCCTCACTCCTCAAACTTCAATCCTCAAACCTCAGTTCTCATCCTCAATTCTCAATTCTCAATCCTCAATCCTCAATCCCCAATCCTCAACCCTCTATCTTCAATCCTAAACAATCAATCTCCAATTCTAGATCCTCAATCCCCAATACTCAATCCTCAATACCCAATCCTAAATCTTCAATGCTCAATCCTCAATTATCAATTCTCAATCCTCAATCCTCAATCCTCTGTCCTCAAACCTCAATCCTCAACCCTCAGTCCTCGTCCTCAAACCTCAACCCTCAATAATCAATACGCAATCTCCACTCATCAATACTCAATCTTCAATCCTCAATCCTCAATACTCAATCCTCAATCCTCAATACTCAATCCTCAGTCCTCAGTCCTCAATCTTCAATACTCAATCTGCCAAACCTCAATATTCAACACACAACCCTCAACCATCAATCCTCAATACTCAACCATCAATCCTCAATTCTCAATACTCAGTAGAATATCCTGAATTCTCAGTGTTCAATACTCAATCCTCAATCTTCAATCTTCAAATCTCCATCCACAGACATCAATTCTCATCTCTCAACCCTCAACACTCAGTCCTCAATATTCAATCCTCAATCCTCAATCCTCAATCTTCAATCCTCAATACTCAATCTTCAATCCTCAATCGTCAATTCTCAATCTTCAATCCTCAACCCTCAATCCTCAATCCTCAAAATTCAATCCTCAATACTCAATCTTCAATCCTCATTCCGCAATCATCAAACCTTAATCCTCAATCCTCAGTCATCAATCCTCAATCTTCAATACTCAATCGTCAATCCTCAGTCCTCAATCCTCAATCCTCAATCCTCTTATCTCAACCTCAATCCTCAACCCTCAGTCCCCATCCTCAATTCTCAATTCTCAACCCTCAATCCTCAACCCTCAATCTTCAATCCTCAATAATCTACCTCCTATCCTAGATCCCCAATCCCCAATCCCCAATCCTTAATCCTCAATCTTCAATCCTCAATCCCCACTCCTCAATCTTCAATCCTCAATGCTCAATCCTCAATCCTCAATCCTCAATCCTAAATCCTCAATCATCAATCCTCAATCTTCAATACTCAATCCTCAATCCTCAATCCTGAATCCTCAATACTAAAGCATCAATCCTCAATTCTCAATACTCAATAGAACATCCTGAATTCTCAGGATTCAATACTCAAACCTCAAACCTAAAACCTCAGCCATCATCATCAATTCTCAATCCTCAATCGTCAATCCTCAACCTTCAATCCTCAACACGCAACATTCAACGCTCAATCCTCAATCCACAATCCTCAATCCTCAATCCTCAATCCTCAATCTTCAATCCTCAATACTCGATCTTCAATCCTCGATCCTCAATCCTAAATCCCCAGTCCTCACTCTTCAATCCTCAATACCCAATCCTCAATCTTCAATCCTCAATCCTCAATCCTCAATTCTCAATCCTCAATCCTCAATCTTCAGACCTCGAACATCAATACTCAACCCTCAGTCCTCGTCCTCAATCCACAACCCTCAATTCTCAATACTCAATCTTCAATCATCAATATTCAATCTTCAATCCTCAACCCTCAATCCTCGATCGTCAATCCTCAATCCTCAATCTTCAATCCTCAATACCCAATCCTCAATCTTCAATCCTCAATCCTCAATCCTCAATCCTCAATTCTCAATCCTCAATCCTCAGTCCTCAGTCCTCAAACCTCAACCCCCAACCCGCAGCCCTCATCGTCAATTCTCAATCCTCAATCCTCAATCCTCAATCTTCAATCCTCAATACTCAATCTTCAGTCCACAATCCTCAATCTTCAATCCTCAATCCTCAGTCCTCAATCCTCAATCTTCAATCCTCAATACTCAATCTTCAATCATCAATCCTCAATCCTCAATCCTCAATCCTCAGTCTTCAATCCTCAATGCCCAATCCTCAATCTTCAATCCTCAACCCTCAATCCTCGATCCTCAATCCTCAATCCTCAATCTTCAATCCTCAATACCCAATCCTCAATCCACAATCCTCAATCGTCAATCATCAATCCTCAATACTCAATCTTCAATCCTCAATCCTCAATCCTCAATCCTCAATCCTCAATCCTCATTCTTCAATCCTCAATACCAAATCCTCAATCTTCAATCCTCAACCCTCAATCCTCAATTCTCAATCCTCAATCCTCAGTCCTCAGTCCTTAAACCTCAAACCTCAAACCTCAGACCTCATCCTCAATCCTCAATACTCAATCCTCAATCCTCAACACTCAATCCTCAATACTCAATCTTCAATCCTCAAACCTCAATCCTGAATACTCAATCCTCAATCCTCAGACATCAATCCTGAACCTTCAATACTCAATCCTCACCCTCAATCCTCAATCCTCAATCCTCAATCCTCACTCCTCAAACTTCAATCCTCAAACCTCAGTTCTCATCCTCAATTCTCAATTCTCAATCCTCAATCCTCAATCCCCAATCCTCAACCCTCTATCTTCAATCCTAAACAATCAATCTCCAATTCTAGATCCTCAATCCCCAATACTCAATCCTCAATACCCAATCCTAAATCTTCAATCCTCAATCCTCAATTATCAATTCTCAATCCTCAATCCTCAATCCTCTGTCCTCAAACCTCAATCCTCAACCCTCAGTCCTCGTCCTCAAACCTCAACCCTCAATAATCAATACGCAATCTCCACTCATCAATACTCAATCTTCAATCCTCAATCCTCAATACTCAATCCTCAATCCTCAATACTCAATCCTCAGTCCTCAGTCCTCAATCTTCAATACTCAATCTGCCAAACCTCAATATTCAACACACAACCCTCAACCATCAATCCTCAATACTCAACCATCAATCCTCAATTCTCAATACTCAGTAGAATATCCTGAATTCTCAGTGTTCAATACTCAATCCTCAATCTTCAATCTTCAAATCTCCATCCACAGACATCAATTCTCATCTCTCAACCCTCAACACTCAGTCCTCAATATTCAATCCTCAATCCTCAATCCTCAATCTTCAATCCTCAATACTCAATCTTCAATCCTCAATCGTCAATTCTCAATCTTCAATCCTCAACCCTCAATCCTCAATCCTCAAAATTCAATCCTCAATACTCAATCTTCAATCCTCATTCCGCAATCATCAAACCTTAATCCTCAATCCTCAGTCATCAATCCTCAATCTTCAATACTCAATCGTCAATCCTCAGTCCTCAATCCTCAATCCTCAATCCTCCTATCTCAACCTCAATCCTCAACCCTCAGTCCCCATCCTCAATTCTCAATTCTCAACCCTCAATCCTCAACCCTCAATCTTCAATCCTCAATAATCTACCTCCTATCCTAGATCCCCAATCCCCAATCCCCAATCCTTAATCCTCAATCTTCAATCCTCAATCCCCACTCCTCAATCTTCAATCCTCAATGCTCAATCCTCAATCCTCAATCCTCAATCCTAAATCCTCAATCATCAATCCTCAATCTTCAATACTCAATCCTCAATCCTCAATCCTGAATCCTCAATACTAAAGCATCAATCCTCAATTCTCAATACTCAATAGAACATCCTGAATTCTCAGGATTCAATACTCAAACCTCAAACCTAAAACCTCAGCCATCATCATCAATTCTCAATCCTCAATCGTCAATCCTCAACCTTCAATCCTCAACACGCAACATTCAACGCTCAATCCTCAATCCTCAATCTTCAATCCGCAATCCTCAATCCTCAGTCATCAATCATCAACCTTCGATACTCAATCCTCAATCCTCAATCCTCAATCCCCAATCCTTAATCGTCATTCCTCAAACCTCAATCCTCAAACCTCAGTCCTCATCCTCAATTCTCAATCCTCAAACCTCAATCCTCAATACTCAAACCACAATCCTCAACCGTCAGTCCTCGTCCTCAATCATCAACCCTCAATCCTCAATCCTCGATCTTCAATCATCAATACTAAATCTTCAATCCTCAAACCTCAATCCTCAATCCTCAATCCTCATTCCTCAAACCTCAATCCTCAATCCTCAATCCTTAATCCTCAATCTTGAATCCTCAATCCCCAGTCCTCAATCTTCAATCCTCAATCCTCAATCCTCAATCCTCAATCCTCAATCCTCAATCCTCAGTCCTCAGACTTCAAACGTCAATCCTCAACCCTCGGCCCTCATCGTCAATCCTCAAACCTCAATCCTCAGTCCTCAATCGTCAATACTCAATCCTCAATCTTGAATCCACAATACTCAACCTTCAATCCTTAATCCTCAATACTCAATCCTCAATCCTCAATACTCAATCCCCAGTCCTCAGTCCTCAATCTTCAATACTCAATCCGCCAATCCTCAATATTCAACACACAACCCTCAACCATCAATCCTCAATACTCAACCATCAATCCTCAATTCTCAATACTCAGTAGAATATCCTGAATTCTCAGTTTTCAATACTCAATCCTCAATCTTCAGTCTTCAAATCTCCATCCACATACATCAATTCTCATCTCTCAACCCTCAGCACTCAGTCCTCAATATTCAATCCTCAATCCTCAATCCTCAATCTTCAATCCTCAATACTCAATCTTCAATCCTCAGTCGTCAATTCTCTATCTTCAATCCTCAACCCTCAATCCTCAATCCTCAATATTCAATCCTCAATACTCAATCTTCAATCCTCAATCCGCAATCATCAAACCTCAGTCCTCAATCCTCAGTCATCAATCCTCAATATTCAGTACTCAATCGTCAATTCTCAGTCCTCAATCCTCAATCCTCAACCCTCGTATCTCAAACCTCAATCCTCAACCCTCAGCCCTCATCCTCAATCCTCAATCCTTATTCCTCAGTCCTCAACTTTCAATCCTCAATCCTCAATCCTCAGTCTTCAATCCTCAATCCTGAATCCTCAATCCTCAATCCACAATCGTCAAACCGCAATCCTCAATCCTCAGTCATCATTCGTCAACGTTCAATACTCAATCCTCAATCCTCAATCCTCGATCCCCAACCCTCAATCCTCATTCCTCAAACCTCAATCCACAAACCTCAGCCCTCATCCTCAATTCTCAATCCTCAATCCTCAATCCTCAAGCCACAATCCTCAACCGTCAGTCCTCGTCCTCAATCCTCAACACTCAATCCTCAATCCTCAATCTTCAATCATCTATACTCAATCTTCAATCCTCAATCCTCAATCCTCAATCCTCAGTCCTCAATCCTCAAACCTCAATCCTCAAACCTCAGCCCTCATCCTCAATTCTCAATCCTCAATCCTCAATCCTCAAGCCACAATCCTCAACCGTCAGTCCTCGTCCTCAATCCTCAATCTTCAATCATCAATACTCAATCTTCAATCCTCAATCCTCAATCGTCAATCCTGATTCCTCAAACCTCAATCCTCAACCCTCAGTCCTTATCCTCAATTCTCAATTCTCAATACTCAATCCTCAATCCTCAATCTTCAATCCTCAATCTTCAATCCTCAATCCTCAATCCTGAATCCTCAATCCTCAATCCTTAATCCTCAATCCTCAATCCTCAATCCTCAATCCTCAATCTTCAATCCTCAATACTCGATCTTCAATCCTCGATCCTCAATCCTAAATCCCCAGTCCTCATTCTTCAATCCTCAATACCCAATCCTCAATCTTCAATCCTCAATCCTCAATCCTCAATTCTCAATCCTCAATCCTCAATCTTCAGACCTCAAACATCAATACTCAACCCTCAGTCCTCGTCCTCAATCCACAACCCTCAATTCTCAATACTCAATCTTCAGTCATCAATATTCAATCTTCAATCCTCAATCCTCAATCCTCAATCCTCAATCCTCAATCCTCAATCCTCAACCCTCAATCCTCAATCCTCAATCTTCAGTCCTCAATAATCAATCTTCAATCCTCAATCCTCAATCCTCAATCCTCAACTCTCAATCCTCAATCCTCTATCTTCAATCCTCAATACTCAATCTTCAATCCTCAATCCTCAATCCTCAATCCTCAATCCTCATTCTTCAATCCTCAATACCCAATCCTCAATCTTCAATCCTCAATCCTCAATCCTCAATCCTCAATCCTCAATCCTCAACCCTCAATCCTCAATCCTCTATCTTCAATCCTCAGTCTTCAATCCTCAATGCCCAATCCTCAATCTTCAATCCTCAACCCTCAATCCTCGATCCTCAGTCCTCAATCCTCAATCTTCAATCCTCAATACCCAATCCTCAATCCACAATCCTCAATCGTCAATCATCAATCCTCAATACTCAATCTTCAATCCTCAATCCTCAATCCTCAATCCTCAATCCTCAATCCTCATTCTTCAATCCTCAATACCAAATCCTCAATCTTCAATCCTCAACCCTCAATCCTCAATTCTCAATCCTCAATCCTCAGTCCTCAGTCCTTAAACCTCAAACCTCAAACCTCAGACCTCATCCTCAATCCTCAATACTCAATCCTCAATCCTCAACACTCAATCCTCAATACTCAATCTTCAATCCTCAAACCTCAATCCTGAATACTCAATCCTCAATCCTCAGACATCAATCCTGAACCTTCAATACTCAATCCTCACCCTCAATCCTCAATCCTCAATCCTCAATCCTCACTCCTCAAACTTCAATCCTCAAACCTCAGTTCTCATCCTCAATTCTCAATTCTCAATCCTCAATCCTCAATCCCCAATCCTCAACGCTCTATCTTCAATCCTAAACAATCAATCTCCAATTCTAGATCCTCAATCCCCAATACTCAATCCTCAATACCCAATCCTAAATCTTCAATCCTCAATCCTCAATTATCAATTCTCAATCCTCAATCCTCAATCCTCTGTCCTCAAACATCAATCCTCAACCCTCAGTCCTCGTCCTCAAACCTCAACCCTCAATAATCAATACGCAATCTCCACTCATCAATACTCAATCTTCAATCCTCAATCCTCAATACTCAATCCTCAATGCTCAATACTCAATCCTCAGTCCTCAGTCCTCAATCTTCAATACTCAATCTGCCAAACCTCAATATTCAACACACAACCCTCAACCATCAATCCTCAATACTCAACCATCAATCCTCAATTCTCAATACTCAGTAGAATATCCTGAATTCTCAGTGTTCAATACTCAATCCTCAATCTTCAATCTTCAAATCTCCATCCACAGACATCAATTCTCATCTCTCAACCCTCAACACTCAGTCCTCAATATTCAATCCTCAATCCTCAATCCTCAATCTTCAATCCTCAATACTCAATCTTCAATCCTCAATCGTCAATTCTCAATCTTCAATCCTCAACCCTCAATCCTCAATCCTCAAAATTCAATCCTCAATACTCAATCTTCAATCCTCATTCCGCAATCATCAAACCTTAATCCTCAATCCTCAGTCATCAATCCTCAATCTTCAATACTCAATCGTCAATCCTCAGTCCTCAATCCTCAATCCTCAATCCTCCTATCTCAACCTCAATCCTCAACCCTCAGTCCCCATCCTCAATTCTCAATTCTCAACCCTCAATCCTCAACCCTCAATCTTCAATCCTCAATAATCTACCTCCTATCCTAGATCCCCAATCCCCAATCCCCAATCCTTAATCCTCAATCTTCAATCCTCAATCCCCACTCCTCAATCTTCAATCCTCAATGCTCAATCCTCAATCCTCAATCCTCAATCCTAAATCCTCAATCATCAATCCTCAATCTTCAATACTCAATCCTCAATCCTCAATCCTGAATCCTCAATACTAAAGCATCAATCCTCAATTCTCAATACTCAATAGAACATCCTGAATTCTCAGGATTCAATACTCAAACCTCAAACCTAAAACCTCAGCCATCATCATCAATTCTCAATCCTCAATCGTCAATCCTCAACCTTCAATCCTCAACACGCAACATTCAACGCTCAATCCTCAATCCTCAATCTTCAATCCGCAATCCTCAATCCTCAGTCATCAATCATCAACCTTCGATACTCAATCCTCAATCCTCAATCCTCAATCCCCAATCCTTAATCGTCATTCCTCAAACCTCAATCCTCAAACCTCAGTCCTCATCCTCAATTCTCAATCCTCAAACCTCAATCCTCAATACTCAAACCACAATCCTCAACCGTCAGTCCTCGTCCTCAATCATCAACCCTCAATCCTCAATCCTCGATCTTCAATCATCAATACTAAATCTTCAATCCTCAAACCTCAATCCTCAATCCTCAATCCTCATTCCTCAAACCTCAATCCTCAATCCTCAATCCTTAATCCTCAATCTTGAATCCTCAATCCCCAGTCCTCAATCTTCAATCCTCAATCCTCAATCCTCAATCCTCAATCCTCAATCCTCAATCCTCAGTCCTCAGACTTCAAACGTCAATCCTCAACCCTCGGCCCTCATCGTCAATCCTCAAACCTCAATCCTCAGTCCTCAATCGTCAATACTCAATCCTCAATCTTGAATCCACAATACTCAACCTTCAATCCTTAATCCTCAATACTCAATCCTCAATCCTCAATACTCAATCGTCAATTCTCAGTCCTCAATCCTCAATCCTCAACCCTCGTATCTCAAACCTCAATCCTCAACCCTCAGCCCTCATCCTCAATCCTCAATCCTTATTCCTCAGTCCTCAACCTTCAATCCTCAATCCTCAATCCTCAGTCTTCAATCCTCAATCCTGAATCCTCAATCCTCAATCCACAATCGTCAAACCGCAATCCTCAATCCTCAGTCATCATTCGTCAACGTTCAATACTCAATCCTCAATCCTCAATCCTCGATCCCCAACCCTCAATCCTCATTCCTCAAACCTCAATCCACAAACCTCAGCCCTCATCCTCAATTCTCAATCCTCAATCCTCAATCCTCAAGCCACAATCCTCAACCGTCAGTCCTCGTCCTCAATCCTCAACACTCAATCCTCAATCCTCAATCTTCAATCATCTATACTCAATCTTCAATCCTCAATCCTCAATCCTCAATCCTCAGTCCTCAATCCTCAATCCTCAATCCTCAATCCTCAATCCTCAATCCTCAATACTCAATCTTTAATCCTCAATCCTCAATCCTCAATCCTCAATCCTCATTCTTCAATCCTCAATACCAAATCCTCAATCTTCAATCCTCAATCCTCAATCCTCAATTCTCAATCCTCAATCCTCAGTCCTCAGTCCTTAAACCTCAATCCTCAGCCCTCAGCCCTCATCCTCAATCCTCAATCCTCAATCCTCAATCCTCAATCTTCAATCCTCGATCTTCAATCCTCAATCCTCAATCCTGAATCCTCAATCCTCAATCCTCAATCCTCAATCCTCAATCCTCAATCCTCAATCTTCAATCCTCAATACTCGATCTTCAATCCTCGATCCTCAATCCTAAATCCCCAGTCCTCATTCTTCAATCCTCAATACCCAATCCTCAATCTTCAATCCTCAATCCTCAATCTTCAATTCTCAATGCTCAATCCTCAATCTTCAGACCTCAAACATCAATACTCAACCCTCAGTCCTCGTCCTCAATCCACAACCCTCAATTCTCAATACTCAATCTTCAATCATCAATATTCAATCTTCAATCCTCAACCCTCAATCCTCGATCCTCAATCCTCAATCCTCAATCTTCAATCCTCAATACCCAATCCTCAATCTTCAATCCTCAATCCTCAATCCTCAATCCTCAATTCTCAAACCTCAATCCTCAGTCCTCAGTCCTCAAACCTCAACCCCCAACCCGCAGCCCTCATCGTCAATTCTCAATCCTCAATCCTCAATCCTCAATCTTCAATCCTCAATCTTCAATCATCAATCCTCAATCCTCAATCCTCAATCCTCAGTCTTCAATCCTCAATGCCCAATCCTCAATCTTCAATCCTCAATGCTCAATCCTCAAGTCTCAGTCCTCGGTCCTCTATAATCAATCTTCAATCCTCAATCCTCAGTCCTCAAACCACAATTCTGAATCCTCAATCCTGAATCCTCAATCTTCAGCACTCAGTCCTCAACAATCAGTTGACAATCTTCAATCCTCAATAGAATATCCTCAATCCACAGTTTTCAATACTCAATACTCAATCTGCAATCTTCAAACCTCTATCCACAAACATCAATTCTCATCACTGAACCCTCAACACTCAGTCCTCAATGTTCAATACTCAATCTTCAATCCACAATCCTCAATCGTCAATCATCAATCCTCAATACTCAATCTTCAATCCTCAATCCTCAATCCTCAATCCTCAATCCTCATTCTTCAATCCTCAATACCAAATCCTCAATCTTCAATCCTCAACCCTCAATCCTCAATTCTCAATCCTCAATCCTCAGTCCTCAGTCCTTATACCTCAAACCTCAAACCTCAGCCCTCATCCTCAATCCTCAATACTCAATCCTCAATCCTCAACACTCAATCCTCAATACTCAATCTTCAATCCTCAAACCTCAATCCTGAATACTCAATCCTCTATCCTCAGACATCCATCCTGAACCTTCAATACTCAATCCCCACCCTCAATCCTCAATCCTCAATCCTCAATCCTCACTCCTCAAACTTCAATCCTCAAACCTCAGTTCTCATCCTCAATTCTCAATTCTCAATCCTCAATCCTCAATCCTCAATCCTCAACCCTCTATCTTCAATCCTAAACAATCAATCTCCAATTCTAGATCCTCAATCCCCAATACTCAATCCTCAATACCCAATCCTAAATCTTCAATCCTCAATCCTCAATTATCAATTCTCAATCCTCAATCCTCAATCCTCTGTCCTCAATCCTCAATCCTCAACCCTCAGTCCTCGTCCTCAAACCTCAAACCTCAATAATCAATCAGCAATCTCCACTGATCAATACTCAACCTTCAATCCTCAATCCTCAATACTCAATCCTCAATCGTCAATTCTCAATCTTCAATCCTCAACCCTCAATCCTCAATCCTCAAAATTCAATCGTCAATCCTCAATCCTCAATCCTCGTATCTCAAACCTCAATCCTCAACCCTCAGTCCCCATCCTCAATTCTCAATTCTCAACCCTCAATCCTCAACCCTCAATCTTCAATCCTCAATAATCAATCTCCAATCCTAGATCCCCAATCCCCAATCCCCAATCCTTAATCCTCAATCCTCAATCCCCACTCCTCAATCTTCAATCCTCAATGCTCAATCCTCAATCCTCAATCCTCAATCCTAAATCCTCAATCATCAATCCTCAATCTTCAATACTCAATCCTCAATCCTCAATCCTGAATCCTCAATACTAAAGCATCAATCCTCAATTCTCAATACTCAATAGAACATCCTGAATTCTCAGGATTCAATACTCAAACCTCAAACCTAAAACCTCAGCCATCATCATCAATCCTCAATCCTCAATCGTCAATCCTCAAACTTCAATCCTCAACACGCAACATTCAACCCTCAATCCTCAATCCTCAATCTTCAATCCGCAATCCTCAATCCTCAGTCATCAATCCTCAACCTTCGATACTCAATCCTCAATCCTCAATCCTCAATCCCCAATCCTCAATCCTCATTCCTCAAACCTCAATCCTCAAACCTCAGTTCTCATCCTCAATTCTCAATTCTCAATCCTCAATCCTCAATCATCAATCCTCAACCCTCTATCTTCAATCCTAAATAATCAATCTCCAATTCTAGATCCTCAATACCCAATACTCAATCCTCTTTACCCAATCCTAAATCTTCAATCCTCAATCCTCAATACTCAATCCTCAGTCCTCAGTCCTCAATCCTCAATACTCAATCCGCCAATCCTCAATATTCAACACACAACCCTCAACCATCAATCCTCAGTACTCAACCATCAATCCAAAATTCTCAATACTCAATAGAATATCCTGAATTCTCAGTTTTCAATACTCAATCCTCAATCTTCAATCTTCAAACCTCCATCCACAATCATCAACTCTCATCTCTCAACCTTCAACACTCAGTCCCCAATTCTCAATCTTCAATCCACAATCCTCAATCCTCAATCCTCAATGCTCAATCTTCAATCCTCAATACTCAATCTTCAATCCTCAATCCTCAATTCTCAATCCTCAATCTTCAATCCTCAATCCTCAATCCTCAATCCTCAATCCTGATTCTTCAATCCTCAATACCCAATCCTCAACCTTCAATCCTCAATCCTCAATCCTCAACTCTCAATCCTAAATCCTCAACCCTCAATCCTCAGTCTTCAATCGTCAGTCTTCAATCCTCAATACTCAACCTTCAGCCCTCAGCCTCGATTCGCAATCCTCAATCTTCAATCCTCAATCATCAATCCTCAAGCCTCAATCCTCAATCATCAATCCTCAATCCTCAATTCTCAACCCTCAATCCTCAATAATCATTCTTCAATCCTCAATCCTCAGTCTTCAAACCTCAATTCTGAATCCTCAATCATGAATCCTCAATCTTCAGCCCTCAGTCCTCAACAATCAGTTGACAATCCTCAATCCTCAATGGAATATCCTCAATTCACAGTTTTCAATACTCAATACTCAATCTGCAATCTTCAAACCTGTATCCACAAACATCAATTCTCATCACTGAAACCTCAACACTCAGTCCTCAATGTTCGATACTCAATCTTCAACCCACAATCCTCAATCGTCAATCTTCAATCCTCAATCCTCAATTATCAATTCTCAATCCTCAATCCTCAATCCTCTGTCCTCAATCCTCAATCCTCAACCCTCAGTCCTCGTCCTCAAACCTCAAACCTCAATAATCAATCAGCAATCTCCACTGATCAATACTCAACCTTCAATCCTCAATCCTCAATACTCAATCCTCAATCGTCAATTCTCAATCTTCAATCCTCAACCCTCAATCCTCAATCCTCAAAATTCAATCGTCAATCCTCAATCCTCAATCCTCGTATCTCAAACCTCAATCCTCAACCCTCAGTCCCCATCCTCAATTCTCAATTCTCAACCCTCAATCCTCAACCCTCAATCTTCAATCCTCAATAATCAATCTCCAATCCTAGATCCCCAATCCCCAATCCCCAATCCTTAATCCTCAATCCTCAATCCCCACTCCTCAATCTTCAATCCTCAATGCTCAATCCTCAATCCTCAATCCTCAATCCTAAATCCTCAATCATCAATCCTCAATCTTCAATACTCAATCCTCAATCCTCAATCCTGAATCCTCAATACTAAAGCATCAATCCTCAATTCTCAATACTCAATAGAACATCCTGAATTCTCAGGATTCAATACTCAAACCTCAAACCTAAAACCTCAGCCATCATCATCAATCCTCAATCCTCAATCGTCAATCCTCAAACTTCAATCCTCAACACGCAACATTCAACCCTCAATCCTCAATCCTCAATCTTCAATCCGCAATCCTCAATCCTCAGTCATCAATCCTCAACCTTCGATACTCAATCCTCAATCCTCAATCCTCAATCCCCAATCCTCAATCCTCATTCCTCAAACCTCAATCCTCAAACCTCAGTTCTCATCCTCAATTCTCAATTCTCAATCCTCAATCCTCAATCATCAATCCTCAACCCTCTATCTTCAATCCTAAATAATCAATCTCCAATTCTAGATCCTCAATACCCAATACTCAATCCTCTTTACCCAATCCTAAATCTTCAATCCTCAATCCTCAATACTCAATCCTCAGTCCTCAGTCCTCAATCCTCAATACTCAATCCGCCAATCCTCAATATTCAACACACAACCCTCAACCATCAATCCTCAGTACTCAACCATCAATCCAAAATTCTCAATACTCAATAGAATATCCTGAATTCTCAGTTTTCAATACTCAATCCTCAATCTTCAATCTTCAAACCTCCATCCACAATCATCAACTCTCATCTCTCAACCTTCAACACTCAGTCCCCAATTCTCAATCTTCAATCCACAATCCTCAATCCTCAATCCTCAATGCTCAATCTTCAATCCTCAATACTCAATCTTCAATCCTCAATCCTCAATTCTCAATCCTCAATCTTCAATCCTCAATCCTCAATCCTCAATCCTCAATCCTGATTCTTCAATCCTCAATACCCAATCCTCAACCTTCAATCCTCAATCCTCAATCCTCAACTCTCAATCCTAAATCCTCAACCCTCAATCCTCAGTCTTCAATCGTCAGTCTTCAATCCTCAATACTCAACCTTCAGCCCTCAGCCTCGATTCGCAATCCTCAATCTTCAATCCTCAATCATCAATCCTCAAGCCTCAATCCTCAATCATCAATCCTCAATCCTCAATTCTCAACCCTCAATCCTCAATAATCATTCTTCAATCCTCAATCCTCAGTCTTCAAACCTCAATTCTGAATCCTCAATCATGAATCCTCAATCTTCAGCCCTCAGTCCTCAACAATCAGTTGACAATCCTCAATCCTCAATGGAATATCCTCAATTCACAGTTTTCAATACTCAATACTCAATCTGCAATCTTCAAACCTGTATCCACAAACATCAATTCTCATCACTGAAACCTCAACACTCAGTCCTCAATGTTCGATACTCAATCTTCAACCCACAATCCTCAATCGTCAATCTTCAATCCTCAATCCTCAATCTTCAATCCTCAATCTTCAATCCTCAATCCTCAATCCTGAATCCTCAATCCTCAATCCTCAATCCTCAATCCTCAATCCTCAATCCTCAATCTTCAATCCTCAATACTCAATCTTCAATCCTCGATCCTCAATCCTAAATCCCCAGTCCTCATTCTTCAATCCTCAATACCCAATCCTCATTCTTCAATCCTCAATCCTCAATCCTCAATTCTCAATCCTCAATCCTCAATCTTCAGACCTCAAACATCAATACTCAACCCTCAGTCCTCGTCCTCAATCCACAACCCTCAGTTCTCAATCCTCAATACTCAATCCTCAATCGTCAATTCTCAATCTTCAATCCTCAACCCTCAATCCTCAATCCTCAAAATTCAATCGTCAATCCTCAATCCTCAATCCTCGTATCTCAAACCTCAATCCTCAACCCTCAGTCCCCATCCTCAATTCTCAATTCTCAACCCTCAATCCTCAACCCTCAATCTTCAATCCTCAATAATCAATCTCCAATCCTAGATCCCCAATCCCCAATCCCCAATCCTTAATCCTCAATCCTCAATCCCCACTCCTCAATCTTCAATCCTCAATGCTCAATCCTCAATCCTTAATCCTCAATCCTAAATCCTCAATCATCAATCCTCAATCTTCAATACTCAATCCTCAATCCTCAATCCTGAATCCTCAATACTAAAGCATCAATCCTCAATTCTCAATACTCAATAGAACATCCTGAATTCTCAGGATTCAATACTCAAACCTCAAACCTAAAACCTCAGCCATCATCATCAATCCTCAATCCTCAATCGTCAATCCTCAAACTTCAATCCTCAACACGCAACATTCAACCCTCAATCCTCAATCCTCAATCTTCAATCCGCAATCCTCAATCCTCAGTCATCAATCCTCAACCTTCGATACTCAATCCTCAATCCTCAATCCTCAATCCCCAATCCTCAATCCTCATTCCTCAAACCTCAATCCTCAAACCTCAGTCCACATCCTCAATTCTCAATCCTCAAACCTCAATCCTCAATACTCAAACCACAATCCTCAACCGTCAGTCCTCGTCCTCAATCATCAACCCTCAATCCTCAATCCTCGATCTTCAGTCATCAATACTAAATCTTCAATCCTCAATCCTCAATCCTCAATCCTCAGTCCTCAGACCTCAAACGTCAATCCTCAACCCTCAGCCCTCATCGTCAATCCTCAAACCTCAATTCTCAGTCCTCAATCGTCAATCCTCAATCCTCAATCTTCAATCCACAATACTCAACCTTCAATCCTCAATCCTCAATACTCAATCCTCAGTCCTCAATACTCAATCCCCAGTCCTCAGTCCTCTATCTTCAATACTCAAAACGCCAATCCTCAGTATTCAACACACAACCCTCAACCATCAATCCTCAATACACAACCATCAATCCTCAATTCTCAATACTCAGTAGAATATCCTGAATTCTCAGTTTTCAATACTCAATCATCAATCTTCAATCTTCAAATCTCCATCCACAAACATCAATTCTCATCTCTCAACCCTCAACACTCAGTCCTCAATATTCAATCCTCAATCCTCAATCCTCAATCTTCAATCCTCAATACTCAATCTTCAATCCTCGATCCTCAATCCTAAATCCCCAGTCCTCATTCTTCAATCCTCAATACCCAATCCTCATTCTTCAATCCTCAATCCTCAATCCTCAATTCTCAATCCTCAATCCTCAATCTTCAGACCTCAAACATCAATACTCAACCCTCAGTCCTCGTCCTCAATCCACAACCCTCAATTCCCAATACTCAATTTTCAATCATCAATATTCAATCTTCAATCCTCAACCCTCAGTCCTCGATCCTCAATACTCAATCCTCAATCTTCAATCCTCAATACCCAATCCTCAATCTTCAATCCTCAATCCTCAATCCTCAATCCTCAATTCTCAATCCTCAATCCTCAGTCCTCAGTCCTCAAACCTCAACCCCCAACCCGCAGCCCTCATCGTCAATTCTCAATCCTCAATCCTCAATCCTCAATCTTCAATCCTCAATACTCAATCTTCAGTCCACAATCCTCAATCTTCAATCCTCAATCCTCAGTCCTCAATCCTCAGTCTTCAATCCTCAATACTCAATCTTCAATCATGAATCCTCAATCCTCAATCCTCAATCCTCAATCTTCAATCCACAATACTCAACGTTCAATCCTCAATCCTCAATACTCAATCCTCAATCCTCAATACTCAATCCCCAGTCCTCAGTCCTCTATCTTCAATACTCAAAACGCCAATCCTCAATATTCAACACACAACCCTCAACCATCAATCCTCAATACACAACCATCAATCCTCAATTCTCAATACTCAGTAGAATATCCTGAATTCTCAGTTTTCAATACTCAATCCTCAACCTTCAATCTTCAAATCTCCATCCACAAACATCAATTCTCATCTCTCAACCCTCAACACTCAGTCCTCAATATTCAATCCTCAATCCTCAATCCTCAATCTTCAATCCTCAATACCCAATCCTCAATCTTCAATCCTCAATCCTCAATCCTCAATCCTCAATTCTCAATCCTCAATCCTCAGCCCTCAGTCCTCAAACCTCAACCCCCAACCCGCAGCCCTCATCGTCAATTATCAATCCTCAATCCTCAATCCTCAATCTTCAATCCTCAATACTCAATCTTCAGTCCACAATCCTCAATCTTCAATCCTCAATCCTCAGTCCTCAATCCTCAATCTTTAATCCTCAATACTCAATCTTCAATCATCAATCCTCAATCCTCATTCTTCAATCCTCAATGCCCAATCCTCAATCTTCAATCCTCAATGCTCAATCCTCAAGTCTCAGTCCTCGATCCTCAATAATCAATCTTCAATCCTCAATCCTCAGTCCTCAAACCACAATTCCGAATCCTCAATCCTGAATCCTCAATCTTCAGCCCTCAGTCCTCAACAATCAGTTGACAATCCTCAATCCTCAATAGAATATCCTCAATTCACAGTTTTCAATACTCAATACTCAATCTGCAATCTTCACACCTCTATCCACAAACATCAATTCTCATCACTGAACCCTCAACACTCAGTCCTCAATGTTCAATACTCAATCTTCAATCCACAATCCTCAATCGTCAATCATCAATCCTCAATACTCAATCTTCAGTCCTCAATCCTCAATCCTCAATCCTCAATCCTCATTCTTCAATCCTCAATACCAAATCCTCAATCGTCAATCCTCAATCCTCAATCCTCAATTCTCAATCCTCAATCCTCAGTCCTCAGTCCTTAAACCTCAAACCTCAAACCTCAGCCCTCATCCTCAATCCTCAATACTCAATCCTCAATCCTCAACACTCAATCCTCAGTACTCAATCTTCAATCCTCAAACCTCAATCCTGAATCCTCAATCCTCAATCCTCAGACATCAATCCTGAACCTTCAATACTCAATCCTCACCCTCAATCCTCAATCCTCAATACTCAATCCTCACTCCTCAAACTTCAATCCTCAATCTTCAATCCTCAATCCTCAATCCTGAATCCT